>NC_056741.1:312707423-312797423 GCF_019279795.1 Protopterus annectens
AGGGGAGACAGAGGGGGGAGAGAGAGGGAGGGAGACAGAGGGGGAGACAGAGGGAGAGAGACAGAGGGGGGGGAGACAGAGGGGGGAGACAGAGGGGGGGAGACAGAGGGGGGGGAGACAGAGGGAGGCATACACAGACAGAGGCACACACAGACAGAGGCACACACAGACAGAGGCACACACAGACAGAGGCACACACAGACAGAGACACACACACACAGATGCACACAATGGGGAAGAAGGTCTGCACCAACTATACTACCCAAATAAACTCTACTTTTTTTGTCTGAGAATGCAAAGGGGAGATAAGGAAAAAGGGACAAAGTATACCCAAAAAGCTCAACACACTCAACTCAACACACTCAACTCAAATACCCTGAAAACTGTCCTACCAGCCTGGAGCTCAAGGGATCACGTTGTAGGTGAAGCCGTGGCAAATGAGATCTGAGGGAAGGAAGGAAATGCAGTGGTGTTATGGGTAAGGGGAGGAGCTTGGAGCTCAGATCCGATGCTGGTGAAACTGCCTTCTCGGACCCGGTCCGGATCTGAAACCCCACAGGTTGATGACCAAATTAAGTTAACTACTTCATATCTGCAGTTAAGCAACTATTTTATGATAACACCCCCAGAGCACAAAAACTTGTAGCACAATGACTTGGGCAACATAACACTGAAAGGGTTGTCAAAAAACTTACGGAACCCGTAACAAGAAAAATAACCTAAGATCCTATACAGGTTTTATAGATATTCCGCAAATTTTATGAAAATCTATGTAAAGCAGAGAACTTTAGACTTTAAGAGTATAAATGGAAATATTTATAGAAGATTTAATTATGTCAAGGTTAGAGGAAGACGAGGCTCAACAACGTACAGTTATGATAGGAAGTGACCAGATAAAAGTGATGTACAATCAATCTTTGGGAAAGTCTCCAGGAAGAGATGGCATTCCTGTGGAAGTTTGAAAATTAGAAGGGAAGAAAGTGATAAATATCTGGAAGACTTTAACATCATTTTAAAAGTAGGGGAAGCACCAACATCTTGGAAGAAAGTTGTGGTGGCTGTGCTATCTAAAGATGGCAATGACCCTTCAGGTCCAGTTTCATAAAGGCCCCATTTCTATTTTAAGCCAGGATTATAAAGTGTTTATGTCTATACTACCTAAAAGAATGTCAACAGTGTTGCCAAAACTGATAGATATGAATTAATGTGTTTTTTTGGAGAAGGCAAACATTTGACAACATTAATAGAACAATGATGATTCAGGGAGAAGCAGAATGTACAAAAAATACCTCTGTTTGTGGGTCTTCATGCAGACAAAGTATATGACAGAGCAAGCTAGGATCTTATCAGTAGGGCACTGGAAGCATTTGCATTCCCTGTAATTAGAAGGCTATATGAAATGTTGGAGTCAAGAATTAAAAGTGGGAGGGTTCCTACCAGATAAGCTGTATTTTAACACAAGAACCAGAGGCAGGGGTGCCCTTTTTCCCCTTTGTTACTTTCTCTATATTTAGAGCCACTGGCAAAGAAAATAAAGGACTCAGAAATACAAGGATATAATTGGTATGGTAATCAAGAAAAGTTGGCTTAATTTGCAGATATTGTTTTGTACCCGATAAATCCAGAAAGAGACATCTCAGTGTTGTGGAACATTTTGAGACAGTTTCAAGTCTTTTCAGGATATAAAATTAATAAAGATAAAACAATGGCTGTAGCCGTAAATTACTTACCCAAACATGAATTGGTTCAGCAATACCAATACTTAGGGGACAAGATACGATTAAGTATTTAGTAGTATGGATTAAAAAGGCTTCTGTTATGTCAGCTAAGGATATTGGGGAGGAGACAAAAAAAAAGGCAATACAAAAACTGAGAAACTGGACACCCTTATCTGGATATGGATAGCAAGATAAAAGCAGCAAAATGTTTTTAGTCCCTTTAGTCTTGTATGCGGGTCAGGCATACTTTAACAATCTGAGAAGAAGCTGTGGGCAATTAATAAAGAACTGAAGGATCTTATCTAGGAGGGAAAGAGCAAAAGTTAAACGAGACAAGTTCAAGTGGTTTAGGTTTACCTGATTTGAAGGGATATGTTAAGAGTTGCACAGTTCAGGCTCATATACCAGGACTCAAGAAGGTTATGATTCCAAGTGGAAATGGATGACAGTGAAGCAAGGGAAAAGTCAAGGAAATACAGAGAGTGGAATTTTAGATGTAGATCCTGAAGGAGAATAACCACCACACAGAATATTACATTCATGAAGTAAAAAAAAGTCTTAAGAACTAAGCCAATGCGAGACTGGAGAAAGGAAATGCTGCTAATACGGATGACTGCAAGCAGGGGTACAAAAAATAGGTAAAAGGGGTCTGGAATTTAGTGGACAAACCTGGCAAAGGAACCAATCTATTGGAAGCAAATAACCCAAGCAGGAAAAGTAATAAAGTAGGTGAAGATACTTGGATTTCAGGCTAGAGTCTACCTTCCCTACCAGGGCTTGATTTCAGAATACAGCAAAAAGAAAGGGATGGGGTATTTTAAATGAAAGACCTGCTCTGGTAGAGTTTTTAGATAAACCTAGAAAAGAAGCAGCGGTTAAAGGATGAGTGGGGGCATGTAAAATATGGCATAACTACAAAAATCACAGGAGGTTAGAAAAGACTGGGAAGAAAGACTGGAAAATCTAATTACAAGAAAATAACGGGAAGACATACGTATCGCTCCCAAGTATGCAGCTAAGTCCAGAAGTTTAAGATCTCTGCTTGGAAGCATTTGCATAGTTATTTGTATACCTCAAGTAGACCTCAAAGAATTTTTCCTCAGGTAGATAGCAAATGTTGGAGGTGTGATGGAGAAAATACTTTTTGGGAGTTTAACAAGTTGGCAGATTTAAAAAAATGTCCTACAGTGTATTTTATCAGAAAATACTGGGTGAACAAATGGCTGTTAGGAAATGCAAACGATGCAAAGGAAAATGTCATTTAAGGAGTTGCACACGCAGTTCTCTGTCTATTTTGATGTGGCTGTTCTGTCAGATTTTTCAATTAATGTATTTTCATGCGTTTTTTTTGACACCTTGCTCTTGTTTCAACATTAACTTGAGTGGTTGTAAGGCAAAGTTAATTTTCCTAAATAGTGAGAATTATGATAAGGTCAATGATCATGAACAGCTCGTTTCAACTGCATAGCAAAGCAAAAGTTGAAGAGGCGATTCCTGACATCCACGTTGAAAAAACATAACTATATGGGAATGATCAGTGGCCATATCATAATTTTTTTTCTTTGTAAACTTGGTTTTTGCTACTCTGACGTGCTACAAGTTAGGAAGAGAAAAAAGGTGTAGGATTGCAAAGTATTTTATAGCCTTGAAAGCTGCAACAGACTTTCTGCTGCCACACAGGAAACAGGTAGAAGCAAAGTATGTTTCTAATGAACTAACTGCTTTAAAAGTGACTTCTGCCACTACCTTAAATAACAACTAAGAGTAGTACAGCTTTTACAACAGAAAATACTGTGAATACTGTTCTATGTTGGCTGGTGTTAATGCTCTAGTACAAAACTAGAGCTTAAGAAGATTGAGTTAAGCACTCTTCTTTCAGCAGTTCGGTTAAGCACTCTTCTCTCACCAATTCAGAACATAACGGCAGTGTCCCCTGCACTTCAAACTGCATTTCTAACAATCATGAAAATTGTCTATACAGAAATGCATCCTCAATTCTTGACATTGTTTTGTTTCATTAGAGTAACTGCAGACTGAACTACTCAGTTTTAAGTCCAAGTCTAAATGCACCTTTTTTAGTTATAAATCATCTTTTACACTGCATACAAGTTTTTATTTGTGTGCAGGGACATTAGCAAGTGGCATTGCTCACTTAAAAGTACAAAATCTATAATCTCAAGTCATGATAAAACAGAAATATATGCGCTATACTTATGCATCAGAATCAGCGCTTTTTATTACATTTAAATTTTTACCCAAAATGGTTGCCATGGGACCTGGTCTAGTGATGCAAGTTTGTTTTTCAGTGCATTTATACTTTTTCCCAAAACAGTAGTTGGTCTCCCGTTCATAAAGCCCATACTAGACGTATGAAAGTGCCCTTCATTTATCTGCACCGACGGTACTCAGTCAGCAACTTTATAGCCCCTAGAAGCCTTCATTTTTTCCTTTTTTTTTTTTTTTTAAAATGAAAAACTCTGACATGCTAAATTAATTTTGTGTCATACATTTAAACCCTCTTCAAAGAACGGGGGCTAAAAATAGCAGGGGTTGCTAAAGTACTTAAATGTGAAGTCATTAAACAATTGCCAGGCCTTCCCTTACTCTTTCATGAGGTGTCAAACTTCTCAGTTCAGTGTAAGAGCCCCAAAACCATCTGGGGTAAAAAGCCATCAGTTAGAGACGCACAAGGTTGGCAGTATTCAATTTACTCCATTTTCAGACTGCCCTTAAAAATTGTGTATAAAAGCAACTTCACTGACAAAAAATACTTAGCTGATTATGTAACGTTGTACATAAATCATCCCTGTTCTTCAAAGAATTAACAACAACCTAACTCTGACAACCAGTTTCACTTCAGCTGGTTTGCATTTAGTGGACCTCAGAAAGACAATCCCCCAAGACGTAAAACTGTGGGTGATTACCGATTACCAGTGCTAAGAAATAAGAGAATAGCATTTCTAACCTAGCTCATGATTTCTTTCTGAAATGAGAGATTTTAGGACGCAAAACAAGATAGGATCTTCATGATCTGTGACAAGGTAAGAATGGAAACAAAAGGCACCAAAAAGTTTTTTGGGTACTAAACATCAAGTTGATATTACAGGGAGAGCAAGCAACTCTGAGATAAGGTTAACTACACTGGAGGGTGGAATTTTCCATTTTAAGGCACAGAAAATTTGCAGGAGCATGCTTGAGGAGTAATGTCAGTAACTTCAAAGAAAAAAGGCTCTATTAAAAATGTGACTATAAAAAAAGTGTAAAATACTGCTAAAAACAGTTTATAAAGAAAGTTTGCAAAACAGTATGCTTAAAGTTTAGGGTCAATTTTTTTTTTTTTTTTTTTTTTTTTTTGAGAGATTAACTACTTCACTAGAAGAAATTTCTCCTCTATGCCCCATAGCCTCAATGTGTAAGTGAACATTGCTTCAAAAGCACCAATTGCCTTTGCAAGTCAGTTTTCCAGTAACCATTCACAACCTCCTATCTCAGACCAGTCATCCCATTTAACATTGTTCCCTCCTCAACTTTCAGAGCTATTACAACACCTAAAAATGGACAAAAACAAAAATCCAAAACACTGAATGAAGTTAGTGAGGACTGTACTAACCTCCTAAGAACCTATCTGGAATAGACTTCCCATACATGTCAGAGTACCTCGCTGACCCTCCAAGCGCAACCTTGATGAGTAGATGGGAAACCACAAATTTGCTCCAGGGGTTCCACCTTTGCCCCTCATTGACAGGGGCGACAGATTCTGATGGAGGTTTCTTTTTTGGGGATAGACTCTTGGCTAGGCTTGTAAGGGCCCCAGGGCCAGTAGACTAGTAACCTCCTATAAACTATGGAAAAGCCTGAAACAGATGGACCACTTCCCATATTTACTGCTACCTATCTATATGACTATTCTCTTATAGCATTCACAGTATAAGAATGCATACAATTACAAAACACCCAAGCAATGGAAATATTTAACATATAATTTGATTTATTACTTTTGTTAGTGTGTTCATTTGGTGGATTTTTGTTTCTTTTTAATATTACTCTGCACAGAGCTGCCTGCTTACTTCAGACTTCAGCTGCCCACAAAATTCACGTCATCACACTGTTAGGCATGATGGCATGACTAAGAGTACACGTGAGTTGTGTGCTGCCTGCAAAGTAAAATATTTTTTTTTTTATTTAATCGATTTTTTTTTTTTTTTTTTTTTTTTGTAATATGCCTAATTGCAAAAAATCAGCTGCCAGTCTACAAGTCCGCCATTTTCTCGCTTTGTCAGGTTAAGTCAGCACTTTCAACTTGATCTTTAAATTTCTTTTGAATTACCCAAAGAAAGAAAACAAATCAACTTACCACTTCTGTGTGCCTGTTATAGGATTAAAAAAGCTACTTATTAAAATAAGCCAAGTCTTCAACAGGTGTGTTCTACAGCCTATCTTTGAAGATGGACTTCTTAGAACTGAAGGCTCACCAAGCACACAAAGAATACAGATGTTAATGAATACAACAAATCATGTACAAGATCCCAAATCTAAACACCATGGTCAACCTATGTTCATAAACAGTTCGCTCCCTAATTCTGACTGCACTGTTCTCCTCTTCAGTTTCCTCATGTTTGAGGCCCATTTTGAATACTGCCCTTTCCTTGTCTTAACACTTTTAGATTGCAGTCTTCCTCCTCATTTTCAAATTTAACATATTCCACAGCACTCTTGAGCAGTGACCTCCCTTTGCCAATATCTGAAAGCCATACTGGGGGGAGGGGAGTACTGCATTCTCCCATGTTTGAGAGTACCTGGTTGAGTATTGCTCAAACGCCTAGTAGATACATTGACTATCCAGTATAAAGTATTTGTGCTTACAAATTCCAGGAATCTCTGAGCCTGTAGGTTTGTGGTCATGGAAGTAGCCCAGCTTATAGTAGGATACTTAAGTCACCCATGAATATGACATTGTGTTGAATGTTGAGAGCCTCCAGCAAGTCCAAATACAAGTTATGGGTTTCTTGCTTTAACTTAAAAAAAAAAAAAATCCGATCCCTCTACTAGTTTTAGAAAGGTGGGAAACGAGTAAAGTCCAGTTTTCAGATTTTGCTGAATTCTGGGCGGTTTGGAAGTTCCTGTGTTGCCCAGACCTTTCTAAGATATAGGGAAGCTTCTCTGTTCATCTTTGAGTGGTAAGCTTTGGAACAGCCCGTCACTGCAGAAGTGGTTTCAGCTCAGAAACTGTAGTTTTATTGGCCATTTTGAGCCATTTCTATCCCTTTCATCTTTCTGTTTAAAAACCTGTGTTTGCATGGTTTTGACCATCGCACAGTGCCATTTAACTAGGGTTATACTATTCCCGCTGCCAGAAAGTCTACTCTTCAGATTTTCCCTTAGAACTAGCCAGTTTTCTAGTTTTATCACTCAAAACTGCATCCTTGTGCTCAGCACTTGTCAAAACTCATTGCAAGCATTAAATTACTACAGCACTCAACTTTCCCCACTTGTCAGGAAGAAAAAAGTTTTTAGTACTTAAATTAAAAAGCACCTATCTAGCCATGTCCAAGGGTCAGCTCCCAGTGTTTTCTCCTGTCCACCTAATGAATCTGGGCATCTTGGGGCAATGTAGCAATTGCCTCATGAACACAGACAACCCTCGCTTCCTACCACCCAGCACTACAACCTGTGAGAGATGCACTTATATAATCAAACTGGAAGCCAAGCTCTCTCCAGCCAAGACTGGACTAGACAGTCAAGAGGAGATGGTAAACACCTGCACCACACCATACTCAACACATAGTCCATCAATTCGTACACCACCTAAACCACATATAGTAACACAAAACACACACCTACATTCACAGAGGCGCTCAATAAAAATCTGACCAGAGACCTCCAAAGCAGAAATGCAAGCAACCCCCCCCCCACCTAACCAAATGAGATAGACCACAAAAATCAGTGCCCCACTCAACCTCAGCCCTTAAAGCAAAACAACATACCCAACACACTTGTCATACGCGACTTTATAGTCAGGCACACTGATGTCCCACTCACCACCCTAAACAAGGAGAAAGTTACTGTCAGCTGCCTGTCGGGTGCCAGGATCCGCCACAACGCACGCACTCAGGTCACTCCACAAGTACAAATATGACTCTGTCATTGTCCATGTTGGTGTGAATGACCTGAGATGTACCTCCCTGGACTACATGAAAAGAGACATGGAGGAGCTCTCGGATCATATAGCCAAGGCAGGTATGACCTTAGCCCTGAGTAGCATCCTGCCATCTCCCATGAAGGTATCACAGTTCAAGAACAAAATTATTGACTTCAACAATTAGGTAAGCTTCTGGTGTCATTCAAAGGGGATCCAGTGTCTGCGCCTGGGATGACATGATCGACAGACCACGATGCTTTGCCAGAGATGGCCGGCATCTGTCACCCTTGGGATTCCAGATACTGGCTAAGGCTCTTGCCTCCCCTATAGTGCCTTTTTTAGGCAAGGTTCAAATGACAAACCCACCACTGTAGCAGGTACAAACAAGCAAAAACTGAGGGTAATGCTACTCAGTGCTAGAAGTCTAAACCTCAAAATGCACCCACTCGAAGATCTCCTTAAAATGGAGAACATAGACATCTGTACAGTAAGGGAGACCTGGTTCAAGGCTCCAGAGAGCACCCCTGCATTACTAGGCTATAATTCATATCACACCTTTTGGCCACCTAACCTGGACCAAAACACTAAAGGAGGAGGAGGAGGAGTGTCCATATTCATTAAGGATATCCACACCTCCAGGCTAGTTGCTCAACATAATGTATCCGAAATTATCTAAGTGCAACTAACACTGGGCAAGACTGCAATCCAGGCTGTAGCTCACTACAGATCCCCCGCCATGCCCCAGGATGCCCACACCATGTTCCTTGACATACTGGATAATATTAAGGTACAGCCCCAATACCCTAATAATGGGATTTCAACTACCCCACCATCAACTGGGAAAACTACTCCTGTACTAACTCATTAGCTCAATGCTTTCTGGAATTCATAAATTCCAATGCCCTGGATCAGTTTGTCCATGCCCCCACCAGGGGCAGCAATATCCTGGACCTGGTCATTAACAACATGGGTAACCGATGTTCCATGCCAGAGGTCAACTCCTCATTGGCCAGATCCGGCCATACGCTAATCACCCTAGACATCAATTTTCCTCCTCCACCCCCCCCCCCCCCATTAAGGAAATCACTGTAAAAAACTTCTCCAAAGCCAACTTCATGCTTCTTAAGACAGAAGCGGCAAACTTCACTACACCTGTGCAGATGGAAAATAGAGGCACGACTGCTGAATCCTATACACATGCACTGTATAAAACACATATATGAGTGCTTGGATCATGCCATCCCCAACAGAACCAAGAAGCTATCCTCAAAAAAAAAAAAAAGGAAGCCAATCTGGTGGTCCCCTGCCATAAACTCTACAACAGAAGGAAGAAGCTGTTGCAAAAAAAGTAAAATCCCCTGATTGCAGAACTCCATGGTCAGCCTCAGTAAGAAGTTGAGATCCCTCAAAATCCTCCAAATCTAGCTACGAAAATAAAATTGCCACTTATTCTAAAGAAAACCACACAGCATTCTACAGCCATGTCAAGAATCTTAATGGCAACACTCAGATCTACTCCGAGCTACAGAACAACGGCACTAGATATACAGAACCAACTGATACTGCCAACATCCCGGTGGATAGGTTCAGTGCAAACTTTACACCCCCTCACCTACAAAGGGTCCATCCCTACACTGGAAAATGCACAGTCCCTGTAATCACGGATGCACAAGTTAAGACCGCACTCTCCAAAGCCAAAAACACAGCATCCGTGGGACTAGACAACATCCCAGACTGTGTTCTGCATGAACTACAAGATGAACTGGCACCCCACCCTAAGTACCATGCTCAATCATTGCCTTACTTCAGGCTTTGTGCCTACTGAATGGTGCACAGCAATGGTTATTCCACTCCACAAAGGGGGCGCCACCATGGACTCCAGGAACTACCACCCTATTAGCCTGACGAGCCTGGTCTGCAAGGCCATGGAACGTATCATCATGGAACCTATAAACAAAGACACAGGTAACCTGCAAATGCTGGACCCCACTCAATTCACGTTTGTAAAAAGTAGATCATGTCTCCTAAACCTGACAGACTTCTTTGAAACAGTCGCCAGAGCCGTGAACAAGGGTAAGGTGCTGCACACAGCCCATCTTGACCTCGCCAAGGCTTTCAACACCATCCCCCACTCTGGAATTATAGATAAATTCACTAGACTGGGCATAAATCCCTACGTCACAAGATGGATGGCCAACTGGCTCACTGACAGAACCCACACAGTAAAAGTTGCCAATTCCAAATCCGACTTCAAACCAGTGACAAGCGGAGTACCTCAGGGTTCAGTCCTGGGTCCTCTCCTGTTTGGCATCTATTTCTCAGATGTCCAGGCTAATACAGCAGGTCTTTGGCTAACAATGTTCGCAAATGACTGCAAACTGGGAGCCATAACAGAATTGCCTAATGATGTGGACATACTACAAAGGGGCCTCACTGAGACTGATGCTTGGTGTCAAAGTTATGGCCTCAAGCTCAATGGCAAAAAGTGTATTGTCATTCCTTTTGGGAAAAACACTGTACCCATGAACTACCAACATAGGCGGTAGCCTATTTAACACTGGAAGTGTGATAAAGACACCTTGGGACACTAGTCTCTCCTTTGACAATCACATCGCCACAGTAGTCAGGAAATCCTTCTACGTGGCACACCTCATTACTAAAGGGTTCTCCTCCAGAAAAAAAAAAAAAAAAAAAAAAGAAGAGGTCATTGTTCCTCTCTACTCATCCCTCATCAGACCCATCAGAGAGTACAAAGCCCCATTTGGCATGTACCTTGCAAGACATCTGCAACAACTAGAAAGACCACAGAAATACTTCACTAAGGGGGATTACTGGCCTCAAACAGATGCCATATGCAGTCCGCCTCAAAAAACTCCAGCTCTACTCCGTCGCTTATCGCCTACTCAGAGATTGACCTCTGCCTAACTTACAAAGTCATGTCAAACCCAGTTCTGTTGGACATGCTACACTTAAAGAAACCCCAATCGCTCCGTGCCACATGCTCCAGGGACCTGAACCTTGCCACCACAATAAACAGAACATGCTGCAGGGATAGATTCCTGTCCCAGAAACTTCCCATACTCTGGAACAGACTACCCATTCATGTCAAGCAGAGCCCCTCATTAGCCCTCTTTAAGAGGAATCTGGACAATTGGATGGGAAATTCACCCCAGGGATCACATCACAGGATAAAAACTTTCTTGTGTGGCGAAAGCCAGAGAACTTTTTGGCTAGGCTTATATAGGCTCTAGGGCCAATAGCCTAGTACTTGCCTATGAACCTAAGAGTGACCAATAGCTTGCAAGGATATGATATAGGACTTTACTTATGGAAATCTAGTCATAGTGTAGCGCAAGTGTGTTGTCCTGTTTGATTAGTCCCAAGGAGAGTTTGCTGTTGATACAGACTAAGACACCTTTGGTCCTCTTCTGTGCAGTAGCTGAACCAAATGTGTGGAAGACATTGTAGCCCTGCACTGCCAGGGTACCCTCTGTGGCTTTAAACCATGTCTCATTTTACACTGGTTTGTGTTCATTTCTAATTGTAGAAAGCATAGGTCAGTAAAGGAAAGCTATATTCCAGTTTAGGAGGACATTTTTGGTTATGCCCAGTCTAACAGGTGTAAGGAGCTGTGAAATTCTATGACAAAGCTTTAGTCAAAAGGACTTTTTGCACAGTGTTCTGTGTGGGTAGTAAGGGTAAGGCAGCGATCAAGAGCAAGATCCAAGTATTTATATTCTGCAGCTGTGGGTAAGCAACTGCTTTGGGAATCTGTTACTGAAAATCTCAGTATTTGAGAAAGTTTGTAAGGTGGGAGGGGAGATCATTACATTTCTTAAATGGTTTATAAACAAACAGTTTGCTGTTTGTGGCCCATTATCAGAGTTTGAGAAACTATCGTTGCAATTGGGTTTGTAAAGTATGAAGACATTTATTAGCTTGTAGTACGAGAATGTCATCTGCAGAGAGTATTACATTCAGACAGGGAAGGTAGCCCGGTAGGTCCCTGATGAATAAGGAAAAGCAGGCCTAATACTGAATCTTGTGGGACTCCTGTAAGTGTGCCAATTTTGGACACAATTTTTGGCATAAACCTGAAATGACCTTTTTTCAAATAGCTTTGTAACCATTTAACAGTATTGTATTTAAAGTTAGGTTTGGTAAGTTGTGTGAGTAGAAGGCTGTAGTTTACTGTCTCAACAGCTCTCGTCATATCAACAAATACACCAGCTAGAATTAGACTTTCATTCACATTACAGTATATGGTGATAGTAGCAATGAGAAGAACCACTGTGGTGCTGAATGCATTTCAGAAGCCATGCTGTTTGTCTGAGAAGAGACATTAGCTATTTACATGCTGGAAAAGTTGTTTGTAGAGAAGTTTATTGAAGATTTTAGATAAAGGGCATAAAGTTGAGATAGTAATTCAGCTCTCATGGCTTTTGAGAGAACATTTGGAAGGGGATGTAATGACAGAATGTTTTTAATGTGGGGGGAAATGTACCAGTGAGGGATAGGTTAAAGATGAAGGTTAAGAAGTTTTCCCTAAAAATGGAAAGCAGCTGCAAATTCAGCAACTGGGTGAAGAATTTGCACAGGGTTATTTAGTGGGGTTTGACAGTTACTAGTTGGCAATTACTTTTATGGAAGAAAGAAAATATTTAAAGATATTGGACTAAGTGGATATTTTCAACATTGTCTTTGAGAGAAGGGTTACATTACACAAGTTACTTTTTCTATACATTGATAACTACTGCGTTTGACACTGCACTGCATTTTATGAATAAAAGGCAATTCAGACAATATGGAATAACAGAATAGCCATGTTCTTATTGTTTGTATGGTGTCACTATGTTTTTACACTGTTCTCAGTGTTTTAATAGTAGGCATATAAGGTCATGCCTTATTACTCATTTTCCTCCTAAACCAGTCTAGCCCTTTTAATACCAAGCACTTGCAGGTGATATTTTATCAATTAGTTTTTTAACTTAATTGATCACATGATTTTTTTAGTATTTAAATAGGAGCAGTTGTTACATGGTGTTCATCTTGATAAAGCTCAGTATTGCACTGAACGAAAGCGCTTGAGGGATTTGTTACTGTGTGGTTTTTATCCAATAAATTTGTTCGTTGAATTTCATCTACTGGATTTTCATTTACCTTCCTTCTGCTGTGGACTACATTTTTTGGTTTCTTGGCTTCAGTTGGTCGTTTGTGTTCACTTTCTATGTTTTGAGGTCTTACAACTAGCCGATAGTTAGCTTTCCAAAGTGCCAGTCACTTTACAGAATGACTACCAACAGGCATCTGGGTAACTAATAAACATTGAGAAATCGAAAAAAGTTACAATCGTGCACTTGTTACAAACACTACAGGGAGATGCATTTTCAGTAATACAGGAAGAGAGAAACCAAATATATAAAGTAACCCAGTACATTTCTCTCCCCTTAACTTATACCCAAACTCCTCTTTCTCTCCTTCCCCCTTTTTTCTCTTCCTTTTCCCCCCTCTTCTATACTCTACTCTCTCCTCCTCTGCTTTCTCCGAATTATATATTACTACATTAATGATTTACTGAACTAGTGAGTAATAGGACAGATCACACAAGACATGAAAGAAATACATTTTATTTGCTTATCTTTGTTTACAATCTAGAACTGAATGTTAAAACCATAGAAATGAATATGCTTTGAACATTATAATAAGTGTCAAGTCACAGCAACACACAAACAAAGCTACATCTTCCTTTTTCTAAGAAATTTGCAGAGGTAAAATCAAACCAATTTCAAATATTTTATTTTAAACTGCTGCAAAAATGCAATCAAAAATTATTTCTGTTAAAAATACAAGTGGATACTACTAAGAAGAAAAAGTCGGGCATACAAAAGAAAAGTAGGATTCATATTTAGAAGCATAACAAAAAAAATACATAGTGCATATGTCAATATATATTATAAAACATTACCACATCGCCCTTGAAAACTTTCCAATCATCCTTCTCCATTGGTTCAACAAACACTTTATTCCGCTTCGTCCCTGGGGGATTCTTTCTTTGTGCTGCCACAGTCCATGGCCGATTGGTGCCATATCGGTAGTCTGGTGGCAACTTGACTTTAGCAGCCATAGCAAGGAGCACAGTGAGACGCATTTTCAGTTCTACAGGAAAATAGAAAACAAAAAGGTAAGAATGTAGCCCTTTTTATGTTACTCTTTCCTTAACTTATACCTCAGCTCCTCTTCTACCTTGCCTTTTTCCTCATCTCTCTTCTATACTCTTCCCCCTTCCTTTGCTTAAATGTATTGTCAAATAAACTGTACTCAAGTTTCAAAATTATGAATATGTAATTACTCATAACTTGTGCCTAATACATTCTATACAACATTATTTCACTTATTGCTTCTCAGCAAGCTGGGCAGGACCTGACGTTTTTCAGTTCTGATCAGTCCCCCCCCCCCCCAGTAAACAAACATATATAAATAAAATATGTTCAGGAGACTTTGGAAACTTCCCAGTCTGTTTCATGTTTTAATTGTAGCCATACACTGTACCTCTTCACTACACTTCTTAGGCCAAATGCATTCTTTTCCAAAGAAAATATTAAACCAGCCTTAAGCTCCATGCTGCTAATGTCCCCTTTAACTCCAGATTTATATACCTTTGTGTTCCACAGTCTCCATTCTTATTCTGGTAAATCTAGAATTTTGAAGTGCTACTTGCAAAAAGTTCTGTGATTCCATGTCCAAAGGGTGCTGCATTATGCTTTTCTCTAATGTGCTGCTCATACTTCAAATTGCAGTATATAGTACATGCATTTAAACCCACTCAAACTGCTAAAAACATGCTTCTTGGAGGCATGCCAATATCATCTTCTTCTTTCGACTTTTCCCAGTTAGGGGTTGTCACAGCGGATCACCTGTCTGCTCATGATTGGCAGTGGAGTTTTTTTTTTTTTTTTTTTTTTACAGTGTTGAGTTGCTAGCCTGGCACCCAACCTTCCACAGAAGGCACACACACTCACACCTAGGGCCAATTTAGAGTGTCCAGTCCACATATGCCAATATAAGTAGCAGATTCACTGTATCTCTACAATTAAATCTGCTCCACAAATACCCTAATTAAATCTGACCCTCAATTTGTCCCTTGCAGTAAATACCATCTTCCATTTGCCCAACTCCTAATAAAAGTGCATTCAGAGAAGGCCATCGGTACCACCCACTAATCTGGTCCATGCCAGTTAAAGGGTCACTTCATTACAGAAACATTGGAAAGCACCACCTTTGTTTCACTGTACCGCATCCGGAGCATGTATAGGTAACTTAGCTTTTGGATACAGCGTGAGGAACAAATACAGGATTTCAGAGGACAAATTCCAGTCGATGCCATGTGAAATTCTTACTATGCAACCATGATCTGGTCACCGTTACTATCTCTGGGAGCTTGTTTTTTTCCACTTTAATTTAATTTGCATGTTTGAAGCATGGGACTTTGGTGCACATGCATCAGGTAAAATGTTGCACCTTAAAATGACTTTTTGCACCACTGATGACATGGTTTAAGCTTGGCTACCCAATGGCTATAAACTGACAGAATTGCACAGTTAAGGTTATGTCTCTACCAGTCAAAGCTACAGATGAATGTTTATGCTCTCAGCCAAAACAAGGCAAGATAATCATATGGTGTAAACCATGGTACTCTGCACCTTTATGAAACAGAGCTGTGCAACACACATCATATTCCTGCACGGCTTCACAGCTAGGAGCTGTAGAAAAGCAAACAAAAAACATCCATCAGTGCAGAATACTGGCTTAAAGAGCATGGACAGTGATGCATTCAGTGCAAAGGTCAGATACTCAGCCCTAGACTACTAGAACTCAACACTGTGGCAGCATGAACAGCATATTCCACGACACAAAAGTGTTCTCACAGAACATGAGTACTCTCTCGCGCTACCTGCATTCCCTTGTTAAAGAAAGCTATGCATTTACTTCAGACTGTGTACATCCACTTCTGTATAGCAATCCATGTAGCAGTTGTACTTGACTAGATCTCATACCTAAATGGCAACAAAACTTTAACAAGTACCACACTTAATAAAGGGAGTACAAAGACCTGCCACTCTATAGCAATGGATTTCCCTGGAGAAATCCAGTGAGGGCATTACATAATTCCCTAACAGCAAATACATTCTGACTGTAAAACAAGCAGACTGCTGGTGGCTGTGAAGGACACCTCTCAATAAGTAGCAAAACCAGTTATTCGCTAGTAGATAGTGTGACTAGTATGTACTCTGTTGTTGAATGCCCATGGAGGTTAGTCACAGCAGTGCTTGTACAGTTAACAACTCAAGGTGACAGTAGCCATTTACAGATAATTTTAAAACGGACAAACTCACTAACCTACATAGCTTGCACACATACTCAACAATACTCACTTTTGTGGCAAGCAGTTAACTTTAGGGAAATGCTGCTCGCCTATTGCTCATTACAAAAATGCTGGTACCTATAACTACCCTGATCGTGTCTATAAACCATCTTGGAACAGTGAACACAGCATTTGTGCATTTCTTTTTATGAAGCCCACTATAGGTTTACAGGTGAATACTAGGCTAACTGCCCTGAAGGACCATTTTAAGCCTAGCCAATAAACTGTGGTCAGAATCAAACCCTGTACCTTGTTTATAAGGTGAAGACTAACCATTAAGCCAAACTCACCATTATGATTTTTCTGCCATTCCACAGACAGAGTATACACAATACACAGCAGGGAAAGATGCAAAACTGACAGCATTCAAACTACAGCAATGGGAGAAAAATATTAACCACTACTTAGCATTTAACAGCAAGTTTTTATATCCAGATCCCATTAATACATTGTGCTTTCAATTGCAGGTCACAATGATACTTGTAAGGACTATTTACTTAGGAGAACATTACAAGACCTGTTCATAATACATTTTTTCTCACTACACATTACAATTTGCCTTGTGTTCAATAGTTTAGGAAGGAAGATATATTCACAAACTAACACAACACAGAAAACTACCAGTGGTCAGTCTGTAGGTTTAACAGTATGCATATAGGTCTAGACTGACCTTTGCTCATACGCAATTAGGAATTCTTTGATATAACTGCTGCAAAATTGTAGCAGCAATAGTTTTCTTTCACTAGCAGATTGCAGTCATTATCTGACTGTTTGGGGGGGGGGGGTGAATAGATCTATACAAACTTAAAAAGTATCCCTTTTGATAAGCTAGATGGCTATCGCCAATTAAATAATGTTTGTGGATAGGGGTACAGTATGTTTTATTTAAAAAGCTGGCAGCTATTAATTTAACTGATGCAAGCAGAGTACTAACTTCTCTTACGTCAGCAACTGTTGGCTGTTGCACTATTAGGTAATGCCTCTCTCCTTTCTATGATCCAGCTGAATCTGTGTGCAGCTATTCTGAGTTGTTGCACTGAATTCAGCTGCGGATTTGTTCACCGACACTTTGTGCATATATTCAATTGGGTATGCAGCAGCTACATTGAAGACTAAGGCAGATGCGGCTGGGCAAATGTAGCACCATCAGCTAATACTTAGATATGCATGGCATTAATACTGGACAGCTGGGTAACTTAGTTTCAAATGTGTATACTTGGCTAATGACTACTGGGACCTTTATAAGACTAGTCAGGCATTCCAAATGTATCCTGCAAGTTTGTGCCTCAGAGGTTATGTTATTTTAAGGGGTATATGTAAGCTAGGGTAAGATTTACAGGCGGATGTTATCCATTAAAGACATGGGTGCTAAACTCGGGCTATATTAATGATTTCCAATCCACTGGCACAGGTTTCTCTTGAACAGGATTACAGAAAAGCACTGCTTCACATGGATGGGAAGCCTGTTCTTGAGAAGAGGAATTCTCAGACACATACCTAACCCCTCTAACATGTTCTAGTTATGTCAAAAGCAAAGTTTAAATACCTCGCTAGAGCAATTGATTCTTTTCATTTTCCAGATATGAAAAAGATCCATCAGAGTGGGATCCAAGGACACCATGTATGCCAGGCATAGATTGCCTCGCAGCAGTCAGTAGGAAACAAGCGTACAGAGGTAGGGCTTTGAGGTGATCTGTAGAGAACATATTTATATCCTGTATTCTTTTTGTTAGGAATCTCTGCGAACCTAATGCAGCACTTTTAATGGAGGGCACCACTTAATGTCGGATGCGGTTTAATTTACATTTGATTAGTTACCCAATGTCAACTTGATTACCCATGATGGTTTAAAACTCCCAGTTTAGGAAATACCAAATATGATAAACAAATAGAAGTTTGATAATACATACATTAATGTGTTTTGGAGAAAAATGTTACAGAAACAGGGAATTATGCAACTGTAATCAGGATTTTTATAGAATATTCATTAATGCAAGTGATAATATGTTGGATATTAAGATTTGGTATGCAGACCACTTCAGCTGTCCTCCAGTTGCTGCAGCCATTTAACAAAATTATCTTGATAAAAACATTTGAAATGTTTGGATAACAACATACTCCTGGTCTGCAAGTCAGCCATTATTAATAGTAATAAAATCTTAGAAAAAATACCTGGTGTTGCTATGCATCTTGAACTGCCTGGCACTAGTTTAAGAACAGGATCACCTACCTTTCTCACATTGTTAGTGAGGTCAGTGGTGACATCAAAGGTCACAAATTAGAATTCACCCTGCCACACCATGCAGACTAATCTAATTTAGGGAACTACAACATAAATGCACAGTGTATACTGCTGTCTGGTAATATGTGCAGCCAGTTAGACATTTATGCCAGCAGTCACTCTTTCAGACAGTAAAGTTGTAGCAGTTTGGCCAATCAAGTGTAATGCTGATTTAGGTCTTGCAATCAAGAGTTACGGACAACTGCATCTTTTAGTATTACTGCAAATTCAATTTTCTAAAGGGACAGTAGAGTACATTGTATAGGTGTGACAATGCCTGTTATCGAGATGCTTCCTTCTGTGACTCACATATTACAACAATCATTATGCTACAGATGAAAATGCTGATACAGTGTTTTCATCACTATGGCAACACTTCCAAAAATCCTACTGCAAATGGTATGTGAAAAGGAATATGCGACTCCTATGATCCGTGACAATGTAGCGGTAATTTCTTCTGCCCCCCACAAAAATGTTCAGATTTGGAATAATACCATGCACATCACAGAAAGGCAGTGAAATGCACAAGCACTAAGGTAACACGGGCTGTTTAACTATGAACACCATACAATCTGCTTAGTCACAGATGTTGCTGCACTCTCCCCAAGCCCACTGAATAGTGCAGCTACTCTGCATGACATGGTCTCCTCATCGGGTTCATGTTTCCAACATACACAATGATTAAGGAGTTCCACATTACCAATAGTCGCTATGTAACATTTATTTATCTTGATTCTCTATTCCTCTTACTTGTTCTGAAGGTATTTTCGCCAAATAAAAGTCCAATACCTTATGAATCCATATCCTGCCACTCCATCCCTTCAAAGATTAACAGACTAGGGTGAAGCCCTCAAAGCTGACTGTAGTGAAAGCACATTAGTTCAAGGAAATACTCCGGGTTCTAGCATCTTATGAAAAGGAGGAGCTAAGAATTGAAGACAAATTACATTATCTCAAAATAGCACATTTTAAGAATGACGGCAGTGTCTCAAAACAGCATGTGTGCAGATTAGAACAGATCTGCAGCCAATCCAAGTATGGAAATAATAAATGTAAGGAAGTGGTCAAAGGCAGAAGTCTTGGAAGTTAAAAGAAAAAAAGGATTGCAGAAAGAAGTTGCAGATAAAGATGGACCAATCAAAAAAGAAATACTGACTAAGAGGCTTAGAGTCAAGATGCTTTAACCCAGCAGCAAAGAACAAAGCACTGGAGAAGCTATAACATGACTTAGCACACAGCACAAGGAAGTTTTACCAGGTTGCAAAACAATAACAGAGAGATAAGAAAACAGTCAGACATCCTTTGTAAGGGATGCCAGCAACAATCTGCTTACTAGTCTGGAAGACAAAGGCAGATAGGAGTACTTCAAGAAATCTCTGAAAGAAGAAAACACCACAGATGCTATATTGCCCATTGCATAGCCTACAGTGCCCCATGTGCAACCTACAATGACAGAAGAGCCCAGCCTAGAAATGAGGAAAGCGCTCAAGGCATCTAATTCCTGTCACACTGCATGAAAGTGTTGGGAGTGCGAAAGTGTTGGACAGCATGATGACTAACAAATCAGTACAGAGTAGCAAATAGCAAACAGGAGATTAGCAGTTTGGATTCACATCTGGATGTAGTACAAATGACCAGATATCTGCAGATAGACAGGGGAGAGACAAATCATTCACTTAGCACTCCCCTAGCTCCCCCTCTCTATCACTCCTCGATAGGAAAGGCAGTCTCTAACCTGCAGTCCAAACATTTGCTTAGATTCTTACCACTCTATTACCTTTTCCTGTTTAGTTATTTGCTCCCAATACCATGGTTCTTTTGCCAATTTTCTCCACTGAAGTCCAGCCACCTCTTGCCTCTGTACACTACTTATAGTCATTCCTACTGGTAAACCTTATTTCTCCATTCTTGCATTGGCTTAGTTCCTAGTATACTGACATTTCATGAATATATGATTGTTGTTATTCTCCCGAAGGACCTGCAATCCAAAGATCTAGTCTCTCCTTACCTTACCTCTTGACCCCCACCCGATCATCCCTTTCCATTTTGACTAAACCTTTTGCTTGTTTTACATACATCAGCCTTAACTGTACAACTCTAAGGTATCCTTTCAACACGGATAATCTTAAACCATCTTGTTCCATGGAGAGAATCAACTTCTTCCACAATTTATCTGGGAGGGAAAGAGGGCAAGAGTTATTTCACTCTTTACTAATTGTGGCCTACAACTTCTTCTTTGGTTGTTAAAAAAAAAAAAAATTCCCCGACCTGCATATAAAGCTAAAGGGACTAGAAACATTTTCACTGCTTGCATACTATCTATAATCAAAAGCTTCCAGCTTCTAATTTTTTTTAATCTTTTTAGTCTCTTCCCCATGCATCACTTTCATAACAGAATCCTTTTTAATCCATATACCCAAATACTTCATCTTACCATGTCCCAATAAATACGAGTATTGCTTACCCAATTCATATGTAAATACATAGTTGGCTGCTGTAGCCTTTTATACACCTTAATTTGTTACATTCTGAAAAAAACATTCATATGTAGGTACATAGTTTGTAAGGCCGCAGTGGTGCAGCGGTTAGCATTGTCACAGCAAGAGGTTCTCCAGTTCGATTCTCGGCGGGAGCGCCTTCGGTGTGGAGTCTGCATGTCCTCCCCATGGTCAAGTGACATTTAAAGACATGCAGGTAGGTGCGTGCATGACTGGGTGTTCCTTCTTTGAAGGTTGGGCTGGCAACTCTGCACCATAAAAATCCACTGCCAATCATTAGCGGACCAGAGTTCTGCTATGGCGACCCCCTAACCAGGAAAAGCCGAAAGACATTAATTTATTATGTAGGCACATAGTTTGCTGCTGTAGCCTTTTATACACCTTAATTTATTGTTACAGCCTGAAAAAAAAAAAAAAAAAAAAAAACACAACTGTCTCAAAATTTTCTAGAACACAGTTGCCTTTCTCGGCAATGTATGGGTTCATTACTGTTTGCAAAACAGCTGCCCAGTGAGCAGCTGTATGCAACTATTAATTTTCATGACAGTATACATAATCCTAGCTCTGTAGCACACACCTGCACTTTCAATAACCATTTGCAGTTCTTTAAACACTTGTAAGCAAATTATCAATGGTAGCGTGCGTGTGTGCATTTCTTCGAATGCCATTTTGTCAAACCGCATTCATCAACTCACGTAAGGAAAGATGTGCTTTGAAAATCTGCATTTAGTGTGGAAAGTGCGAGTCTTTTTTCCACTGCTGTGTGATGTCAGAGTTGATTATATACAATTAGCATGGGGTGTTAGGGGCACAGCCCGCATAAAAAAGATCCCCCCAACCAATGTTAGTTTTATGCTTTTTTTTGTTCAATTTAACAAATCAGATCACACACACACCTTGCCCATTTAGGGTTTTATGTTGTCTGTTACTTTCATACCGTACTCCTTTACAGACATCATGTACATATTTTTAACCAACCTTGATCTAATCTGAAAAGGAGAAGTCTTATCAAAACAACTTGAAGCTTCTCCCATACTTCAATACTTTTCTACTCTAAATTCTCCATTGTTTACCAGTTAATATTCACATCTCATTCTTCTATACTGTCTCTCCCACTCCCAGGTAATGCACCGCGCGATTCCCACATGTCTAGGACCTCTCTATTATATCATAAGCCATTTCGACTTGAATGCCAACACTACAGCAATTTATGAAACGTTGACTGCATTGTAGGTGTATATTTACATACACATATGAATAAAACTTTCAAAACTTTAAATCATACATTTTGAATGCGTATGATTTTGTGCATTTCTAAACGTTTTTATAAAAAAAGTAAAGCTTTATATTTTTTGAATGTATGCAATAATTAGTGCACTTCCAAATGGGCTGGGAGATATTTCATCATCATGATATTAACTGTAAAGTGTTCTACAACAGCTCGTAAAGTATTCTGAGAACCCTGCGATAAATGGCAGCAATCAGTGATTGGAGCCATTTGGCATGCTGTGAAAGCCTTGTGGAAACTCACTCTATTCTATTAGTACAGGCACTGTGAAAAGTTGTGAATGTGTTTTATTTACTGCTTTTGATTACTACCAAAGTCTGGGCATTTTTATGACCTTGCATATCCTTGTGCATGGAATATGATGTACTGTGTTATGTATGTGCAGATTAGGGTCCATCTACGACAGTGTTTCATACTTAGCAGCCTTTACCATTTATGATATTTTTAGTACATGTGCAAGGTTAAGGGTGTTGTGCAAGTTGTATTTAATGTTTTTTTCATTTTTGTGAAAAGACTTGTGTTAAGTGGTTAAGCACAAATTATATGCTTGCGATGAGCATCGTATGCTTAAGACTGTTTTACATTGTGGTTGGGATAGATGAATTATGTAGTGTGTGTTTTCAAGATATTTTGGGCTCAAAGAACATGCATTATCTAGGTTATTTATTTTCAGATTTAATGCAGTGTAATTTTACTTTTCTGTTACTAGTTAGTTTCTTAAATGCAGACATGGTCAATGTATTATTTCTGAATACAGAAGTGCTTTAATACCCAAAGTTGACCCCCCCCATCCTGGTCTCACAGGTGACTAATAATCCTCACGCCTGTTCATTTAACTTGTCCATTGTTTCTTCAGAGGGGAGAGTCCTCCTTCCCATTCATAAAAGGTACTAGGCTATCAGCCCAAGGGCCTAAGTAAGCCTAGCCAACAAGGTTCCCCGGCTTACGCCACCCAAGAAAGTTATTTTCCTGTGCCACTGTCGAGCAGAGCCACATAAGTGATCCCCGGGGTGTACTTCCTATTTCCCATCCACTCAAAGATTTTTCTTAAGAGTGCTAATGAAGAACTTTGCTTGACATAGATGTGTAGCTTGTTCCACAGTATGGGAAGTCTCTGGGACAGGAATCTATCTCTCCAGCATGTCCTGTTTATTGTGGTGACAAGGTTTAGGTCCCTAGAGTGTGTAGCTTGGTGGGATTGGGATTTCTTTAAGTGCAGCATATCCAACAGCTCTGGGTTTGACATAGCTTTATATGTTAGGCAGAGATCACCTCGGAGAAGGTGATATGCTACATAGTAAAGCTGGAGTTTTTGGAGACGTCAGTGTAGGGCATCTGTTTGAGGCCAGTAATCCTCTTTGTGAGGTACTTCTGTGGCATTGTACTCTATAATGGGTCTAATGAGTGTCATTCATTTATCTTTAGGGCAAGGATCAAACAGTGAGAGAGGGTCATCAGTTATCAGAGTTTCATATTAACATACTATCAGTTCCCACCACGTATGTTTGATAGTTCCCAAGGCAAAGTACAATGGATGCATGTGAGAGCTCTAGTTTCAGCTCATGTGGCAGCATTCCCTCAGTACTCCTGGAGATCTCGTCTCCATGAGGGAGTCCGCAGAGTTTACGCAATAAGTATTTTGTTCCACCTACTCACCATGATAGCAACATAGGTTCACAGGTATATTCTAGACTACATAACCACCAAAGCCTTTATAAGCCTAGCCATGTAATCCAACCCAATTGTGTCCCTATGTATCATGGGCATTTATTAGAATGAGGTATGTTAGGATGTTTCTAAAGGTTATGGGGGTGTTAGTTTGGGTATAACTGTCTACCTCCATCAGAGACACGGAAGCCAAACCCAGAGTGGATTTCCTATTTCCCATCCATTGGCCAGGGTTACACTTACATAGGGTTAGGAATGGACATTGTTTCAACATGGCTAGGGAGCCTCTGAGAGACATCTGTCTCGCCAACATCTTATTTATGTTACCAGCAAAATTTAAATCCTTGAATCTACTGATTCTGATACTGCTCATTTTACAGCTGTGAAAAAGGTCCATAAGAGCTGAATCAGAGAATGCCTTGTATGCCAGGCACAGATCATGTCTCAGCAACCTGTAGGGTGACAGAGTAGAGAGAAGTCTTTAAAGGCAATGTGTATAGGACAATGTGATTTTACCCTGGATTCTACTGGTAAAGAACCTTTGTCAACATTCTAACTGTTGCATATGTCTGGTCAAGTACATGCCGAAGGGGGAATTATATTCAATTACTGGTCTGATGAGGGCTGAATAAAGAGGCACTATGACATCCTTGGACCTGAATGCCATGCCCTTACCTATAAGTTGTGTGACAAAATTATTTTCTTACTACCTTGGTCACATGTTGGTTGAAGGCCAGACTACTCTCTACATGTGTTCCCAGATCACTTACAATGGGCCAACTCTTAGGGTTGTCTAATCGATGGAATAATTAGCCTAGGTGGCAGTTTTCCCAAAAGGCACTATAATGCATTTCTTGTTACTAGGATTTAGTCTGTAAATTTAGCACAAGTCATTTGTTTGTATTAGAACATGTCAAAACAGTAGTGATCCCAGCACAGAGCCCTCAGATACACTGCTGGTGACTGGTCTCTTTCTGGAGTTAGCATCACCAATCCGGACTTCCTGGGTCCTATGAGCCAGCTGGCAATCCAGTGAGTTATGTAGGGGATTATGCCCAGTGTGGTGAGTTTGTCAACTATACCAGAGTTAAGTATAGTGCCAAACACCCTAGCCAGGTCCAGGTAGGCAGTGTGCACCGTTTTCCCCTAATCCATTATCTTGGAGACCTTATCAAAGAAGTCCACTGGGTCTAGTAGGCATGACCTTCCCTTGACAAAGGCAAAGTGGGTTGGGTCCAGTGTTTGAAGGTTGCTATATCTGTTATCATTTTCATGATAAATTAATTCCATAGCTTTGCATATCAGGCTAGTCAAATTAACAGGCCTGCAATATCCAAGGTCGATTGCTAGTCTACCCTTGTGAAGTGGGATAACTGCTGCACTCCCCCATTCTCTTAATAAAAGGCTGTTTAGAGGCTGTAGTTGATAAGTGACTCAAGTAGTTTGACAGGTCATGTTTCAAGCTATTTAAAAGGCATCCAGGGTTATTGTTGCTGCCCACAGAGTGAGTTTTTTGGCCTTAGTGAGTACCAGCAGGACCTGCTCCCTGTTAATAGTTTGGCAGGGCTTATGCTAGTAGGTATTTCATGGGGGAAAGCAGGAAAGTGTGTGTGGGGGGGGGTAAAGTTTAAGCTGAATTGGTCAGCCAGCAAAATTACTATGTTGCTCAGCTCAGTGAAGGTAGCATGACTGACCACCAGTTCTGCAAATGGATGTGTGCTGCCTTTGAGGTTTTGGACACAGCTGTAGAAGGATCTTCTGGTTCTCTTTAGCCAGCAAGGCTATCTTGCCCTCAATTAGCCTTACTGGATTAAGTCCCTTCGCTTCCTGTTTAATTTAGAGAACTCTAACAATTATGGGAGTTGCTCTACCCGATTTTAAGCATCACTTTTTTCCTTCTGTTAACATCCTATTAAGGTTAGAATTCCACCACTGTGGTTTGTTTTGGGCTTATATGTAAGTAGGTACAGCAGACTCTATACAGCCATTTACATTGTTGCACATGGTTTCCGTGAACAATTCTCCATTCAATGTTGGAACAATTGCTTGACAGGATGTAGTTTGCTTCTGAATAGTGCCTGTTACAAGGTTTGCTTGGGTTAAAGAGCAGATTCTTACTTCAGAGACAGCTTTGTAGTTTGATCTCATCTGTGAGGACATGACACTGGGGGAGGGGGGGGTGCAGTGCTTTCCCATATTTGTGACAACCAGGTCCAGTACATTTGAACCTTTGATGGGTGTACGCACTATTGACACAAATACCCTTGACCAGAAAATGTCCAGGAATCATTGTGCCAGAGTATGAGGCAGTATATTTTTTCCCTACCTACACAGCAGTAGTTAAAGTCTCACACAAACAGAGTATTTGGTTTAATATAGTGTGGCTCTTCAGTAGGTCTAGGTACTAGCTATGGAATTCTAGAGACACAGTGTGACCTATAGCTTGCTAGGATACAGTATGGGACTTGGTCTATGGAGATTTCCACTTCGACAAATTCCATGGCATGATCCTGTTTAACCAGTATAGACTTACGCTTGCTACTAAAAGTTTGAGAGGACTCCACCTTTTGCTTCTGTCTGTGCAGGTGATAGTGTAAATGTGTGACAAGCACTCAAGCCTTGCACTACTGGGGCCCTTTCTGCAAATTTAAACCATGTCTCACTAACGGCACAAATTCTTCAGTCTGGAGAAGATGTAGGCGGGTTTGTAGGATGTGGAGTTTCTTGTTTAGGCTTCTAGCATTCAGCAGCAACACCGCTGGGTCCCCTTGGGTTTTATTTGCTATGTCAATATGGCATTGCCAAAAAAGGCTCTAAGCAGGTACACAAAGTTTTAGTTAAGCCTATGAGAGACAGGTACAGACCATCCTTTTCAAAGCACCATAGTCTGTTAACCATGTCCTCCCATTCTGACAAATATTGACTCCTCTTTGAAAGATACCAGAAACTTAGCCAATTATTGAAGTCAGTCATCTTGTGTTCATACTTTGGAATAATCCTTGGTGAAAGTAATATGCTGCTCAAAGCAACACACACATCACACACACAAAATTCATACAGTCCAGGGAAGTCTGTTCTAGGTCATTAAAGTCCACATGGACTGTGATAGAATCATACATAGTTTACTGACTTGAGTGCATGCCTAACTTGGGAGGTCCTGGCTCCAGAAAAGCAACAAACCATTATCTTCTTGTTCAGTCTGGCGAGTGGGCCATCTGTGTGGCCTACAATGATGTGTTGGGCTGGCCTTCTGGGCTTTGCTCTTTGGGCTCCACTGGGTGCAGACATGTGTGTGATGTTTGGTGCTGCTTTTGGTGAGGGCTTTAGAAATTGCAGACAGGCGTTGCCATTTACAAGCTTAGGAGGTCTTTGAGGTTTGAGAAGGTTGTTTGGTGCATCAGCATAAGTTGGCCTGTGTGTGTGTGTGTGTGGTGGATGTAGTGTTTATGTTCTTGGCAACCTTGTGTGTATATGGAGATAGATGTTTTGTACATGCATCTCTCAGATTAAAATGGTTCTCTGTGAACATGAGACAATAGCTACGTTGTCTCAGGATGCCCATATCTAGCAAGCTGGCTATGGAGACATTTGGAAATTCCATATCCATGTTGCCTGGCCCTGTATTTGGGTGGGCTACTATAGGTCGTGTACTGGGTTATACAGAAGTCTCCTTGGAAGGCCTCTGGGATTGTGGCACTAGACTAGGTTAGATTGTGTTTAGATTTGATAGTGGTGCTGTTTTAACATGTGAACTAGCTGCTCTAAGCTTGTCTCAGTGCAATGAACCAGTCTCAGTTTGGATTCATCAAGAGCAGGTCATGCTTATTCAACCAGGTGGACTTTTTTGAAAAAGTTATCAATGCAATAGATGACGGCAAAAACAGTACATACCACATTACCTCAACCTGGCCAAAGCTTATAACATAATTCCACACTCAGACATTGTAGGAAAGCTAAACAAATGGAGAATAAAACCCTGTATCATCTGCTGGATTGCAAACTGGCTCGAAGACAACCTTCACAAAGAAACCTCACTAGTGAAGTCCCCCAGGGCTCTATGCTAGAACCTCTCCTGCTTGGCGACTACGTTTCTGAAGTGAAAAAACAATTCCAAAGGCCTCTGGCTTTGCAGAGGAATGCAACCTAGGAGGAATTACTGAATCCCACTACTTTACCAAATAAATAACTGATGCTAAAATCATGGACTGAAACTAAATACCAAAAGATGCATTATTGTATCCTTTGGGAAGTCATCTACCCCAGGGAACTATCACATTGATAATAAGCCCCTAACACTGATAATCCCCCAAGAGTTGACCCAGTTGTTCAGGATTTGGTAACGTTGGTTGGTCAAAAGTTATGTCACTATTCACGTGTCTACTCTTGTAAGAAAGTCCTTCTACACTGCAGAGCCTATAAACAAAAGGGACTGTCTATATCTAAGGATGTCATTGTTCCCCTTTACTCAGGCCTCATTAAGCCAATAATTCAATATAACATCCCCTTTGGCATATGTCTGGGCAGATACATGCAACAACTGGAAAACCCATACAGATACCTCACTAAAAGGATACAAGACCTAAACAAAATATCCTATATGGACCAACTCAAAGCCCTGTTACTATATTCTGCATCCTACAAACTGCTAAGAGATGACGTGTACCTGGTATAAAAGCCTCTAACCCATTACTGATGGATTTGCTGTGCATTAGTAAGTCAAATGCATTACAAATATTTGGTCTTGGGATACAAATGTCTTCTACAACAACAGACTGGTTTGGAGGGACAAGCATACCATAACTTCAACTTCTATTTTTTTTTTAGCGTCTGCTTTACTAAGCTTCTTTTCTACGTTCCATCTTTGTGACATTTTTATTGTGAAATTTACCATATCTGGATGCCTTTGTCTGTATTTCTCTTAAAATATCTTTGCGGCTGCCTTCTTTATATTTATTAATTTGGCTTTCTTCTTTGCATAAATATTGCACCATATCAAATCTCTCTCTTTCCCATGTCCATATTTCTTTTTTATATTTTTCATATATCTCGAGGTTTTGTCGTTTATATTTTCATACTTCTTCAGATGCTTCTTTTTCCAAGCAGATCAAACTTTCTTGATCTATATACCGTTTTTCAAAAATCTGTTGTATTAATGAACACAAATTTTCATTTGAAGCTTCTGACAGTTTTTCCTGTGGAAGTATTTTTCTTTCCTTGAATTTCTCTCTTAATCCTTTGGTATAACCTCGGTCTGGAAATTCTGGGCTTTTTTCATAAGAGTAACAATACATAATTTTCTTTCTTATCCTCAGTAGTCCATTATTATCATTACGGCTCTTCTTTGGCTCATCAGTTTTTGATTTTTGTGGACTGCTACTTCCTTCTACAATGGGGGGGGGGGGGCATCCTCCCTCTGGGCCTGGCCCCACTGTAGGAATGTTTCCATATTTTGGAGAGAGTCTACACTGTCATTTCTTCCAGTCCTGGCACCAGTGCGCCTACCATGATTGGGCACTTTTTTATCCTGGGTCTTGTGCACCCAGCTGTCTTTTTTTGTGTTTGACTTCTGTCCATGATGTATGCTACACAAAAGTCTATATCAGTGTCGTTTTGGTGAGATTTTGTGAAAAACCGGGTCCACCTCATGAAGATACTCAACAAGACTTTAGGATGAATTCAGTTTCAGCACTACTACTCTCCTTTGCTTGCTGACATTTCATCTCTCCATTCGGATTTAATGTAGAAGGTCTAACAGATTCATAACGGAGTGGGCCCCAAACTAAGGAGAAGCAGGAAGATCAGGAGACATCTTAAAAAATATGGACATGGGAAAGAGAGAGAGATTTAATATGGTGTAATATTTATACAAAGGAGAGAGCAAAATTAACCAATACAAGAAGAAAAGCACCAAATATATTTGAAGAGAAATACAAGCAAAGGAATCAGGATATGGAAAACTTTACAATACAAAAAATAAGAAGACAAAGAGGAAAAGTAGAAAAGAAGATTAGTAATGAAGACGTTAAAGAAATAGAAATTGAGGTTATGGAGCACCTGCAAAGTGAAGGATTCAGTGTAGAAAATCTAATGCAGAAAGCACCACAACAGGACAGAGCAAAGGATATCCAAATTAAGGGGAAACTAGTAGAACAAGAAGCAATTGGTCAGGTGCCATATCAAGATATTTTGGAGCCTTCCACAGGAAACCAGTATAAAATGTCCACTTGAAGCTAGACAGCAAGGAAAGGAACAGGAAACTTAGAAACTCTGATGCAGTCAATGTTGAGGACTGATAGGCCAGTGAGTTCCCATATGACAGAGCAAGGGATAGCACAGGATGAAACTGAAGAGAAGGTGCCACAGGAAGATGCTATAGAACTTTCTATAGAATGCCCGCAGGAAATGGAAAACAAGGGATGTGCCCCTCAGTATGAAAGAAAATGAGCTAAGAGAAGAATTGCTTGATTTAATAGACAGACTGCAGAAGGTCAATAAAACCCCAAAAGTCAGAAGTCTTAATAAACAAATTCACACAGTAGTTAGGACTGTCCACAGAGATCTACGTGATACAACAGAAGTAAACAGGATACATTACTGTGCAGCTAAATTAATAACTGATAAAGTCCTACCACAAGAACACATGGTAGTGAATGAAATGAAGGGAAGAAAAGGGATGTGCCCCTCAGTATGAAAGAAAATGAGCTAAGAGAAGAATTCTTGATTTAATAGACAGACTGCAGAAGGTCAATAAAACCCCAAAAGTCAGAAGTCTTAATAAACAAATTCACACAGTAGTTAGGACTGTCCACAGAGATCTACGTGATACAACAGAAGTAAACAGGATACATTACTGTGCAGCTAAATTAATAACTGATAAAGTCCTACCACAAGAACACATGGTAGTGAATGAAATGAAGGGAAGAAATCGAATACCATCATGTAGGTATCGAATAGAGAAAACTATAAAGCAATTAAGACAAGAAGTGCCATTGTTAGAAGATTATAGAAAAGGGAATAAACCAACAAAAATACTAAGATAGATAGATGTGATAAAAGCAATGCGCAGTATTAGAACAGACCAGGATATATCATGCACTATTGCAAATAAACTAAAAACTTCAGCACAGGTGGAAAAACTTAAGATGATAACACAGATAAATATAAAGGAAAAGTACAAAATAAGCAATTTATTGATGGCCCAAAAATGTTTTAGAGAGACTTGGGAAATAAGGTAAAAGGAATTGAAATTTTGGAAAAGTATCTATAAAGATCCTGTGGAATATAAATATGCTAAATGGATAAAAGAAGTAAAAGAAAGAATAAGAAGTTTAAAAGGTACAGGATATGAAATGGGATGAAGTACCAGCCAGAGACAGATTGAAACATAGTTAAGAAAAGCCTCTAATTGGAAAACCACAGGCCCAGATGCAGTACCTAACTTTTGGTTAAAAGTATTAACATCTTTGCACGAAGATTTAGCCATGAGTAAGAACTACTTATATGCACACCCCAAAAAGACACCAACCTGGCTAAAAGGTAAAACAATGCTCCTACTTAAGAGTGAACCAGCAAGCTACCCCCCAAAATTATAGACCAATAACTTGCCTTCCGACAACTTATAAACTATACATGGGAATTTATGCCAGAGTTTACAGTCATTTAAAAGAAAACTCAATTATGGCAGTAGAACAAAAGAGCAATAAAAAAGTTATATGGAACAAAGGATGACTTGTCGTTAAAGAGTCATAATGGAGGGGAAGAATTTAAGAATGGCATGGATTGACTACAAAAAACATTTGATAGTATCCCACATTTATGGATAAAAAAAGAGTGCTTAAAAATGTATAAGATATACCCTACACTGATAGACTATATTACTGACTGTGAAACAGTGGCAGACCACTTTGCAATTAAGCCATGATAAAAGATAAATTATTATCCCAGGGATAAAAAAGGGGGATATTCCAGGGTGACTCTCTGTCACCATTATTATTCTGCCTTGCCTTAACCCATTAAGCTGTCTACTTAACAGCTTAGGCCATGGCTATAATTTAGCTCCTAGAAAACAGCAAAGTCTAAAGACTTCTCATCTTCTCTTTGTTGAGGAATTAAAAAAAAAATAGCTCATCAGATGAGGAATTGAAAGCACAGCTGTAGGCTGTCAAAACTTTTTCAGATGACATTAGAATGTAATTTGGCCTTGATAGATGTGCAAAAGCAGCCTTTAAAGCAGGAAAACTGCAGCATCATGAAAACAACTTGGGACAAGAATGTAATATAAAAGAACTTGAGCAAGAGGGAGTGTACAAATATTTGGGAACTGATGAAGGATCAGCAATAAAACATGAATAAATGCAAATAAAATGTAGTAAGAAATACTTTAGAAGACTTAAATTAATCCTGAAAACAGTGTTGACATCTAGGAACAAAGTCCAAACTATAAACCAATCTGCTCTTCCTGTCCTAACCTACAGCTTTGGAGTGACTGATTGGCCCCAAAACGTGTTGGACAGATTATCTATAAAAATCAGTGCATACCAAGATTATATATTTCCCATTCCAAAGGATGGATGGGCCTCCTTGAAACTGATTACATGTATAGATTTGCAGTCATGGAACTCACAAGACCCAAACGTACTGAAAGTGTTGAAACATGGAGACTAAATCTAAGATGACTTCTCTGCTTAATCTAGCAGAAGCATATTGGTGTCAAGCAGGAATGGAAATCAAACCAGAAGTAGAAAAAAAAAATCAGGCAGCAATGGAATGTGTCAAAAAACAAAAGGAAGAATAAGGTGAAGGCCAAGATGAAGTGGCAAGAAATGTGGAAAATGCTTAAATATAGTTGCAAGTATAGAAAAGGAGAGGTGAATTCAAACCAAGAGATGAAAGGTTACTATTGCCAGCCCAAGACAGTGGGCTACATACACGCTGGTTTACAAAGTCCATTGAACATGTGAGAGAAACAGACCATGTAGGTTTTGTAAAACCAAATTGGAAACAGTCGCACACCTCGTTGCTGGTTGCAACATACTAATGGGAGAGGGACTGTATACTGAAAGGCATAATGTGGCAAGACTGCTGCATTGGGGAAGTGAGCCACAAAGTGCATCACAGAAAATAATGAAGTCTACATCACATGGGATCATCCATTACCAACTGTTCAAAAGAAAGATAGACGATAGAAAACAGGATATAGTGGTCCAAGAAAAGAAGACAAAATAGCATTGATCTCGCCACACCCAGTGACTACAGTGTCCTGGATACAGACAGACACAAAGTTATTCAGGATTTGCAAACAGAAATGAGAGCAATGTGGAAAAAAGATACCCAGACAGTTCCAATAGTAGTAGGAGCAACGGGTCTTATAAAACAGAATCTACAATCATATTTAGATATGCTACCAACACATGCAACTCCGTATGAATTGCAAGAGGAGTCATTACTGGGTATGTTGCGGGTGGTGCGAAGAGCACTTTTGGCTGAAATCAAGGAGTGAAAATACTAATTTCATGAACTTTAATCATACTGACTTAGGAATGGGGTCCATTCCCATCATGGTATTAGAAACCCAAAAGATTTGGAGAAATAAAAAAAAAAAAAGGGACAGGCATACCGGAGTTGTGGAACAGACTTCCCATCAACATAAAACAAAGTTCATCCCTAGTCATTTTCAAGCACAACTTAGATCTATGGATGGGAAGTAGAAACTTTACTTCAACACTGTCCCCTGTACTACCAATGGAAAGAGGCAGCTCCTAAAATCCTTTATCCTATGCAAGGGTCCACTCAAACTATCTATAATAAGATTCCAGTTACTGTCATTAGGGGTAATATAACTATTGACCATGGGATGGGTAAAGTCAATCTATAACCAAATACAACAGGTTATTTCAAACACAATAACATAATTGGCTAGGCTTAAAATGCCCTGCAAGGGCAGCCAGCCTAGTATTTACCTATGAACCTATGGCTTTGTTTTAACCACTAAGTTGCAGGTTTCAGTTCTAAGAGACGTTTTGTATATAAAATTTACTTTGAGAATTTGTGCCTGTACAGGGCACGGCTAACCTCTTGATGTAACACCACCAAGAAAGACTGCTTGTGAGTGTAATGCTACAACAAAATAACATATGCTAACTGCCTTGTGCCTTGACAAAGCAATTTTAATTATTAGGGAACTTTAAAATGATTTAAAGGCAAAAAAATCTACAAAAAGCAAAAAAAAACAAGTAGTAGTACTCTATTGTAGTAAGGGAGGTTTTATTCAAGTGCAATATAGGTTTGCTGGCTGGCTACTTAGTATTATGGATATATGAAAAAAGGGCGGGAAAGTACTTAAATAGGTTACACAACAGACAAGAGCAATGAAACAAGGGAGGGAGGTACTTCAGAGGTCAGATTACTATAAAGGGTGGAAGCCAGAGAGGCAGCCTTTTAAAACCACAACAGAAGGGATGACTGGGGAAAAAAATCAAACTGGTGCTCCACTGCTTTGGTTAGAATTTCAGAAACGTTTAACTTAATATCTTAATGATGGATAAGGCAGACTCGAACTGGGGAAAAACAGTAGCAAGGTAAACAAAGGCACTGGAATGTAACTTTAAAGCAGGCATATACAGCTATAAAAAATAGTTCAGCACAAATCCTGGAGCAGAATTCATAACACTGCCACTACTGCAATGCTACCACAGACTAAGGCACCAGACTGCAGGAATTTACCAGTAACGTTGTAATAAATGACCAAATAAGGCTCAAAACTGACAACTGTGAAAAAGCTACACAACTGATTAAGGTTTCAGACTGGGTTCAAAATACAAAAAGCTACATTTTATATTTAATTCTACTAATAGAAATAGAACTATAATGTATAAACAATGCTAAAATATTGCAGTAATACACAATCTTCACACAAATGCAAATGAAGCTACAAGAATAAGATCCACAAATAAAAAAAAAAATTAAAACTAACTTTTTTGGCTAAACTATGGATAGAAAACAGAAGTACACAAAAGTATCACCACACATGACTTAAGTGCAACTTAAAATATTTAGTCATAATTTAAACAAACAGCTTTTTTCTTCCCTTTTAATGAAAAGCTTGCATCTTCCAAATCTCACTCTTGAATAAACCACCCTGGGTAGAGGTAGCTCTGTGCTAAATATAGCAGACTTGCTAGAGAGGGATACGATTAAACAAAACCAATAGTGGAGACTATGTAGGGGCTCCACCTCATCTTTTACTTCTCACCCCTGGCAAACTCCACCAGTGATTGGGCTTTGAGCTGAAATTTGTTAATGTGTCACAGTCACAATTTTAACCACTCTACACCACCACTTTTTGGAGAGTTCTTTAAGATTTCTCCATCGGTTGTCTTTTTTTTTTCTGTGTCTTGCTTTGTTTTTATTGATGGATGATTTTGGATGACTGATTTTTTTTCTTATAATTTTGCCCTATAGGTTCATAGGTTCATACTAGGCTATCTGCCCTAGGGCATTTATAAGCCTAGCCAGAATGTGTTTGGCTTTCGCCACCCATTTTAAATTTATTTTGCTATGCCCTTTTTCGAGGTTAGTATACTGTGCCTCTGTCTAACAGTGACACAGAAGTGATACCCGGGGTAAACCTATGATCCCCATCCACTCATCAAGATTCCTCTTGAAGAGAGTCAATGAGGGACTCTGCCTAACCTGGACTGGGATTTTATTCCAGAGTGAAGGGAGCCTCTGGGTTATGAATCTGTCCCTCCAGCATGTCCTATTTATTTCAGTGCTGAGGTTCAAGTCTCTCGAGCGCGTAGCTCGATGGGATTTGGATTTTCTGAGGTGCAGCATGTCCATTAATTCCGGGTTGGACATGGCTTTATACGTCAGGCACAGGCGGTATGCCACTGAGTAGAGCTGGAGTTTCTTTAACCGGGCAGCATATGGCATCTGTTTGAGCCCTTTGATCCTCTTGGTGAGGTACTTTTGGGGTCTTTCCAGTTGCTGCAGGTGTGGTTTGTTTCTTGTTTGGTGTGATTTTTGCTTCCCCCGATAAGTTTGTTTCTTATAGTGCGTGTGTGTTTTCAAGCTTGTTGTTTGGGGCTATTAGTCACAACTATAACATTTAAAAAAGTAACATCAGTATTAAAGACAGAATGGTACAATTATTCAAATTTTCATGGTCATTAGGCATCCACCGATGTACTTAAAAAGGGTAACTTTTTGAGTAGTTGTTACATTTAATACATATAAATAGCAGATACTCAAGACTACTGTACCTTGGAGTCTGAAGAAGGTTTTTAGATGATACTATCTTGGATTTTGCATGTGTCCATGCTTCTGTGCTTTCATGGCCTCATTTCAAAGGACACATATGTGGTTTGTAATATTCCCACAGGAACACATTACAATTTTTAAACTGTAGGTTTAATCTTTATTATTTATTTTTCCACTTTGATTTTTTTTCATTTCTTTTACAAAATTATGTATATGTGCTACTGTTCTGTCAGTCTTTTTTTTTTTTTTTTATTGTAAAATTTTTTTGTGGTGGGGACTTTTATGAAGTAGTAGTTGTTGTTAGGTGATGGCATTGACTATTGTGGGCTTGGCTACTGTTATGCAGGACTGCATATTTCTTTTTGTTTGTTTATTTTTTGTTAAAAGTGTGGCAGTTCTTGCCCTATGATACAAAATGTAAAACTCAAGTGATGACGAAAACACTAATGTTCATACTAAGTGTAGACCAGAGGGCATGTATGCACCTTTAAGAAGCATTTCCAGATGTAGACACGTACATATAAATACTCAGCACATGCAGGCAGCAGTGCCATTTTTAGAGAACATTAATGCCCACCCCTTCAGGCATGTCTAAAGGTCAGTTCCCTGCGCTTTCTCCTTTTAACCTGGTGAACTTGGGCATCCTGAGGCAATGTACCAACTTGCCTCATGTACACAGACAACCCTCTACTCTTACCTCCCAACATTCAGACTTGCGAGAGATGCAATTGTATATCCAAATTGGAAGCCACACACTTTCCAGCCAAGACTGGAATACTTGGTCAAGAAGAGAAGGTCGACACTTGCACCACACCACATGGAACACATAGCCCTCCAGAACACATGCCAGCAATGTTTTCACATAAAAACACAAACCACACACCCACCTTCATGGAGGCTCTCAATAATAAAAGTCTATCCAAACAGCAGAGACCTCCAAGGCAGAAATGCACTCTACCACCACAACACAACACTAATCATGAGACAACTCTCCTAAAGTGTGCCACTCAACAAAAAACAGCATGCCCAACACGCTAGTCATAGGTGACTCGATAGTGAGGCATACTGATGTCCCACTCACTAAGTTGAATAAGGAGAAAGCAACAGTCAGCTGCCCGTCCAGTACCAGGATCCGCCACCTAATGCATGCACTCAGGTCCATCAACAACAGATACAAATATGACTCGGTCATTGTACATGTGGGTGTGAATGATGAGACATACCTCCCTGGACTACATGAAGAGAGACATGGAGGAACTCTCAGATTATGTATGACCCTGGCCCTGAGCAGCATCCTACCATCACCCAGAATGATACCACAGTACAAGCAGAAAATGATTGATTTCAACAACTGGTTAAGTTTCTGGTGTCATTCTAAGGGGATCCATTATCTGTTTGCCTGGGACGACATGACTGACAGACCTCGATGCTTCGTCAGAGATGGCCTGCATCTGTCAACCCTGGGCTTCCGGATACTGGCCAAGGCTCTTGCCACCCCTATAGTGCCTTTTTAGGTAGTGTTCAAAAGACCAAATTAACACCATAACCGCTACAAACAAATTCAATCTGAGGGTCATGCTGCTCAACACTAGAAGTCTAAATTTCAAAATGCACTCGCTCAAAGCCCTCCTTAAAATGGAGAACATTGATATTTGTGCTGTAACAGAGACCTGGTTCAAGGCAGCAGAAAGCATCCCTGCACCAGGCTATAACTCATTCCACACCTTTCGCCCCAGAGCTTGGACCGAAGCTCCAAAGCCGGTGGTGTTTCCATATTCATAAAGGATGCGCACACCTCCAGACTGGTAGCCCAACATAACGCATCAGAGATACTTCAGATGCAGCTAACATTGGGTAAGACAGCAATTCAGGTCGTAGCCTGCTATAGGTCCCCAATCATGTCCCAAGACTCACCACTTCACATTACTAAGCACCCTGGAGAATATTAGGATCCAATCTAACACTCTCATACAGGGCGACTTCAACTACCCCTCCATTAACTGGGAAAACTACTCATGTACCAATACACTTGCCCAACGTTTCCTAGAATTCATCGATTCCAGTGCCCTGGACCAGCTCATTCTTACCCAAACTAGAGGTAGCAATATCCTTGACCTGTCATTACTAACATGGGCAACCGTTGCTCTACACCAATAGTCAACTCCTCCCCGATTAGATCCGACCACAAACTAATCACCTTGGAAATCCACATCCATCCCACCCCCTGCAAAGGTAACCATCATGAAAAGCTTCTCCAAAGCTAACTTTAGGCTCCTAAAAACTGAGGTGGCTAATTTCACGGCACCCATGCCAATGGCGAATAGTTGCATAACCGCCAAATCATACACCAATGCACTGTACGAACACGTACACAAATGTATGGATCTCGCCATACCCAACAGAACCAAGATGCTCTCCTCCAAAAATAGGAAGCCAATCTGGTGGTCCCCTGCCATAAACTCTACAACAAAAGGAGGAAACTGATGTGAAATAAGGTGAAGTCCCAAGACTAGAAAAACCCCTTATCAACCTCAACAAAAAGTTGAGATACCTCATCAAATCCTCTAAAGCTAGCTATGAAAACAGCATTGCGGCAGATAGTAAAGACAACCACAAGGCCTTCTACAGTTATGTAAAGAATCTCCATGGCAATACCCAGATTTGCTCTGAGCTACTGCACAATGGTACCTCCTATACAGAGCCAACAGATATTGCGAATATACTGGCCAACAGATTCAGTGCCAACTTTACCCCTCTCTCCCCTCCCAAAGGACCTATCACATTAACAGTAGATTGCGAGGCACCCAGTATTACTGCTGCACAGGTTAAAACAGCACTGTCCAAGGCCAAGAATACAGCTTCTATGGGACCTGACAATATCCCTGGCCTGGTTCATACAGCCTACCTTGATCTGGCCAAGGCTTTTGATACCATTCCCCAACTCAGGAATCATAGAAGCTAGGCATCAACCCCTATATTACTAGGTGGGTTGCAAACTAGCTCACAGATAGAACCCACAGTGTGAAAGTAGCGGACTCCAAGTCAGACTGATGACCAGTCATGAGTGGAGTCCCACAGGGTTCAGTTCTGGGTCCTCTCCTGTTTGGTATCTACTTCTCTGAAGTCCAGGCAAACACGAAGGGACTCTGGCTGACAAAGTTCGTAGATGATTGCATGTTGGGAGCTATTATTAACTCCCCAAGTGATGTCGACATCCTACAGAAAGGCCTCACCGAGACAGACTGGTGTCAGAACCATGGGCTTAAGCTCAATGCCAAAAAATGTGTCATCCCCTTTGGGAAAAGCCCGGTTCTCATGAATTACCACATTGATGGTAGTCCACTGAACACAGAAGGCATTACAAGAGATCTGGGAACACAGGTTGACAGCAACCTCTCTTTTGACCACCACATTGCCACTGTGGTCAGAAAGTCCTTCTGTGGCACATCTCATTACTAAAGGTTTTGCATCCAGGAAGAAAGAGGTCTTCTCCCTCTACTATTCCCTCATTATGCCACAGAGTACAATGCCCCATTTGGCATGTACCTCACTAGACACCTGCAACAACTGGAGAGTCCGCAAAAGTACCTCACAAAGAGGATTCTAAGCCTTAAACACTTGTCCTATATGGACAGACTCAAAAATCTCCAACTATTTTCTGTCTCATATGCCTACTTAGAGGTGATCTCTGCTCGACTTGCAAAGCCATGTCTGACCCAGCTCTGTTAGAAATGCTACCATCTAAAGAAATCCCAATCCCGCTGCACCACACGCTCCAGAGACCTCAACCTCATTACCACAATCAACAGAATGTGCTGGAGGACAGGTTCATAACCCAGAGACTGCCCATGCTATGGAATATACTTCCCATACATGTTAAACAGAGCACCTCACTGGCCCTCTTAAAGAGAAATCTTGAGTGGATGGGAAATAGAAAATTTACCCTGGGGATCACTCCAGTGGCTCTACTTGACAGAGGCACTGGGAACGAAGGTCGGGTGGCACGATGCCAGGGTAATCTATGAACCTATGTATGAGTGTGGCAGTCAGTTTATCAATGTTCTTCTGTTTTATCTTGACCATTCAAGTGACACTAAGCTCTTGATACAGTGGACCATTTCTAGCTTAGCCAACAATCCCACCAGTTTACCAAGATGTGAATACCAGAATCTAACTTAGCTTCCGCCTTTTATTATAAATCATCATAAAGGCTAAAAGGAACCAAGCCAGAGGAGTACTTCCCATTGCCCATTCAGTCATCTAGATAAACACTTAAAAAGGGGTCATAGAGCTACTCTGTTTTACCTCTAAGGGACAGTCTATTCCATGACTATAGATATTCTCTGTGAAAGACACCTATCCTTTCAACAGGTCTTGTCAATTTCAGGGGAGAGGTTGCCTGTGTGACAGGAACAGGAGTGCCTAAGTTTGCCAAAAGACACAATGCTGCATGTTCTGGCAACAGTTTAGGGTTGTGGTCCAAGCACGACTTGCAAGCATGAGGTAGACTTTCCTGATGAGTATTCAGGTCATCTGGAGGTATTTAATTACAGCTCAGAGTTTGCTTTCACTGTCAGACTTTATCATCCAGAGGCCTCTGCGTTAACATCAGAGAAGTAGATACAAAAGAGGAGTGGTCCCAGTACACATCCCAAAGTGTCACTGCTGGTAACTACTCAAGTTGAGTATGTGCCAACAATACTAAGACTGGTTTATCTGGTGGGTAACACAGGGGTTTATATTTACCTAGATTAGCTTACCAGTGATGCCCAAATGTGGAATGGTACTGAAGACTTTGGCCAAGTCCAGGCATGATGTGTGAACAGATTTACAAGAGTCTAATGCCTTAGTGATTTTCTCAAAGTCAACCACATTTAAGAGGCAGAACTTGCCTTTAACTAAGCCAAATTGTTCAGAGTCCAAGATTGGGAGACTATCTATATCCTCAAGTCCAAAATGATGCACTCCATCACCTTACAGATAAAACAGGTGAGGTTGATATATCTATAATTGCCTGGGTCAGTCATGGGTCTCCATTTGTGCAGCGGGATGACTATAGTATTTCTCCATACTGCTGGCACAAATCCACTGGAAAGGCAGGGACTGAACAGGCATAATAAATGAGCTAGCCAAGCAGTGTTTGGTGCCAACAAAAAGACAAACTGGCACATTGTCAAAGCCCATGGAGGCAGGGTTTTTAGCCTTGGAGAGAGCACCTAGGACTTTCTCAGAGGTGATCTGGGAAATGCTAATATGCAGTGAGCACTTTGTAAAGATATGGGTAAAAAATAAGAGCTAAATATTTCTGCTAATATGTTGGCAGTGTCCTCAGGGTTGAAAATGTGATGTTATTTTGTATTAACTCAGATAACTGTTGATTGTTCTTAGGCTCCTGACATAGATGAAGAAAGTTTAATGGTCATCTTTGGCATGGGTGGTAAATCTTAATTCATACTTGTTCTTGTAAAATTTTGTTTGATTTCTAAGGTCATTGTGATCATTATGAGCTCTTCCCTAGCAGACAGGGTGTTAAGTTTTGTTTTTACGAGCTATGAGTTTCTTCATTTTATTGTATAGTTTGTGGATACTGGGGTTCCACCAAATGGGATTATTTTTATATCTGGCAGTATATTCACATCTTAAGGGGGACAGAAAACTCAATGCTAGCTTGGAGATTTTATCCATGAAAATTGCAGCATGTGAAGCAGGGTCATATGGGAGAAGAGGGTGTTTGAATTTCATCAAATCAGTTATCCAGAGTAAATCTGCCTCTGAAAAAGTAGAGATTCTAAGGTGACTCCGGTCTCACAATTAAAAGTAAATGTTGCTGCATAACGGTCACATACGGAAAAGACATTTCGTAAATGTTGGCTCCAAGGATGGGAGGAGGGCTACATTTTTGTGAACCAGGTCTAATATTAAGAGTCCCTCATTGGGACTTGGACAAGCTGATCCAAGGAGTTAATATTAATGAAATCCAGGAATCTCTGTGCATACTTATTTGTGGTAGCTTAAGTTCCACAGTTAATGGAGATGGAGCTGAAGCCACCTAAATAGGATAGTGTTTGGTTATATGGTGAAGAAAGTCAGTGATGCTAGATTTAAGTCAACTAGGGATCTAAAGAGGGACTGGGAAAGTACAACAGTTATGGAAGCCAGACTGACAGATTTTATGTTTAGTGTAAGCCTGCACTGCTCAGTGAAATGGATACTCAGGCTTCACAGTCTGGCCCAGCTAAGAGGAATCTTGCACAACTCAGCACAAACAGTTTAGACAAAGTAGAAATGGCTAAGGAACTCAGGGATATCAAAAGAAAATAAAATTCTTTCCTTTTTCTATATGAAGGGTATCTGGGCATATTACCCACTATGGAAAACTCTCACTTAAATAAATTAAAACTAATTTTAAGACGGCTTCCACCCCAACCAAGAAAGTGTATTCAAAGCAAGGATTTTAAAAGGAACAAAAACAGCGCAGAACTGATAATGTGCAACCAGTAGCATCAGCCAAGACCATATTAGCTGAAAACTACTGAAACAATATAAAACCATATGCAATACAAAAACAGCTCAAATGGCTAGAAGAGCTAGGCAACTTGCGTGCAAACAAAACACTTTCTTGGCTGTTTTCTCTATGTTCAGTTGCAGACACTAGTTAAAACAGTGTGGGACATGTGGCTAATCTCTCTACAGTCTCTCTGAGATGGTTCCCACAGCAAGCACAACAGAAAAAACTAAACTAAGTGAAATGTACAAAAAAATATTGTTTTTAAAAAATAATTTTAAGACAGACCACGGTCTAGAAATTTCCCCAACAGGAATTGCTGCTTACGAACAGTTAATCATTAAAATGGCATTCTAAAACAAGGGTATGACTCTGTCCCTGTTAGTCAGAGAGAGTAGCATCTTGATGTAGAGATAGTTTGTGCCTGATAACTGTACTGCAGCAAAGAAGACACTTCAAAATAACCCAAAGAAGACACCTAGACACCTTCCACTAGATGTTCAGGTAGAAAAAAGGAAGATGGTCTAAAGTCACCCTTGGACTGAGTTAGAAATGGGCAAGGTTTTTTTGTTTTTTTTGGGGGGGGGGTTGACAGGAAAGGTCTTTAAGTTTCTGTTGCTTCACTATTATGTACAAGAATCTGCAACCTATGGTTTTTTCTCTCATTTTCAGACAGACTTCATTATTTTATGGACTGGTGATTTCTGCTATATTGTTTTAACACCAAATCCTTGTGTTAAAGAATTATAGCTGATGTTTAGTGCACAATTTACACTATGTCGAGGTGATTTATTTACTTTTTTGTAAAGGTTTAGATATTTGTAGGTTTGATAATTTCACACGTTTCCTACTGAAGTCAATGAGACATACACACAGTTATATATGAGAGTATGTATAAATATGGGTGTATGTATATTTACTTACTTTTTTTACACTCGTTATATATATATATATATATATATATATATATATTTATTATGTATATACATACATTAGATACACAGGCGTGCCACAAAATGTTCTGGGGTTTGTTTAGCTGTGTGCGTTTTTCTGGTAATGCACCGTTTTGATTTCCTTTTTACCTAGTTTAAGTGAAACATATATTTGTTTGGTTATAGCTCCATAGGCATATATTAGGCTAATGACCAAAGGAGACTTTTTTCTGCTTTTTACTGTTGTGACCACATATTTTCTGCACTTGTTTTAAACTGTACTTTCAGCCTAGATAGCATAGTCTAGATTCAGACCAGCTGAATCTAGCCTGCCTCTGTTACATCAATAATGAAGGCAGCCATCTTACATTAAAGGAAGGCTCCCCTTCACCCTTGTGGCAGAAGATACAGCCTTGTCTGAGCTGGGGACTGCTGCAGGAAGGTTCATTGTGTCCTTTCCTATTGGCAGACTAGTTTAAAACTGGTTTAATTTCGCCGGTATTTAAGCCTTGCATTTAATGGTAGATGCGCTTCACACAATAGGGGTTAGAGCCGCTACCATGGCTGGTGTTTTTTTTTTTTTTGGGGGGGGCACCCTACGCACTTCCAGTCTATCACCTTGTCCCTGCCACCCTTCCTAAGCAACTTTTTAGCTCATACTGCAAATCTTTAGGCACAGTATGTACAAACTGACCTGTAGCTACATTGCCCTTAAATTATAACAGGCATATATACCACATGTATATTAGCCCATCTCACAAAGGGACATTTACAGTTCCTGGCCTTTAGTTGCAACAGTAACAGATTACAGCTCTACACTTAGGTGAAATGGTGCACTAGGCCTGATGTTTCAACACACACCACACACACCAGTCCTCCACCTTGGGTCCCCATACCACACACACACTACTTTTTCTTCCTTTTTTCACATTTTGTCTTACTCTCCAGCTTTTTCAATAAACCATAACTTTCTATACACAATAAATTCCATTTAATTTTTTTTTCCTTTTTATACAACCTTTTCATCCAACGATGGCTTGAATAGAAAATATAATTAAGGAAAGAAATTCACTGTTGCTATTCTGTTTTAGCTTTCCTTGCATCCTTTCACCACACCTTTCCTGACCAAGACAGCACAATAACTCAAATAAACCAGTGCCCAAGAAACCCTAGGGTTACAGATCCTCTGGGATGCATTTTAGACTATTGTTTCAGCCTTTTAATCCATTTTTGGCCTAAACAAAAATCATGAATAAGGAATACATTTCAGTCTCAACTTTCTTTCTTTCACAGAAAAATTAAGTTGTACCCCTGCCCCCACCGAAAAAAAATATATATATATATATATATATACACATATATATATATATATATATATATATATATATATATATATATATATATATATATATATATACACATACACACACACACACACACACACACATACCACACACACACATACCACACACACACATACCACACACACACATACCACACACACAGTCACTGCTTATGCAACCCCCCTGGTGTTAGATTGAGATGACAGCAAAGGTTCAAATTGCCAGTCATGTATTTCAAGAGACTGCCAACATGCATATACATAGTATGCCTCCTCACCCCAACCCTCAAGGAAGTCACTTGCATATGTGCCTAATGTGTGACTGTCAGGAATGTGAAAAATGATTACAGTAATGTATTTTATGTTGTTGTTCCTAGACAGTACTCCCCCCTATGCAAGCTATAGTAGCAACCTTATTTCTACACCTCTGAGGTCTATGAGAAAAGTAAACGAAACAATGACCATGCTTGTCCTCAGCCCAAACACAAGCTATAATGACCTCTTGTGCACACCTCTAAGGTTAGACTGCGATGAAAATTAAAGTAGTAATAACCACACAATCCCCAACCCCCAACATAACCTACAGCAGCTTTCTGTACAAACACACCTCAATGGGGCTGGTTTTACAGTGGGTGCAGCTTTATCCTAACAGGGTCATATCATATCCTTGTTTAAGTTAAAGAGTGTAATCAGAAAATTAATATATTTTTTCTCCTATTTTTTTTTGATAACCAGCAACAGCTTTTGCAGGGCCCCCACACAGTCAAGGGTGGCTCAGGGAGCTCCCTGAATCCATTTATACAGCCAGGGGAGTGGAGCACCAGACTCTTAGAAAATCCAAGTACCTTAATTGTTTAGCTGAATTTTTTACTGATACCCAGAATAATGTATGCATCCTGGCATTATAGGATGTGTGCACAGGTAAGTCTGTGATTTTTTTTTTCCACACACACACACACACACACACACACACACACACACACACACACACACACACACACACTCAATAGCATAAACCATAGCAATACTAGTTTTGTACTTATTTCAGCAAATAGCAATACATTGTGAAACAATAGTACAGCCCTACCAGATCAAGGACTCCTGTTTGGCAACTGTCAAACAAAACCCAACAACTTCCAACAATCGCCAACAAGGTAAACCACTTATTTATCTGTTGAGAAGTAATGCATACCTGTCACTGTCTCCAATTTCAGACCTGCCCTGATTTTGCTCATAATTTTGCTCCGTCCTTTGTTAAATGCTTGATTTGCTGATAAATCATTCAGGATTACAGATAGTCAATAAATACAAGCATCAGAGTTTTATACTTCTTATTGCTCAAAGAAAGCACGTTGATGCAAAAGGTGTTATTCTATTAACTTTAAGCGAATTATATTTAAAATGTGCTTCTGATTTTTGAGCCTTCATTCTGCTGTTAGTTTTGGCACTGCACTTATATTTTCCAGCAAAGAAGTTGATAGTTACAGCATCTGGTATTCTGCCAGTATTTATAAAACTCCCTGAAACAGAACACCATCCCCAAAGACTGGAAGCATCATCTCTTCTTAGAATCAAAAGGTTTGCACCGAGAACAGTCACTCTGGACTGGTGATCACTCTAGTGCTTACCTTGCTCCTGTTCTTTACCAGCTTTATCTTAACAGGGTCATATCACAGTCCTGTTCAGGTTAAAGAGCGTAATCAGGAAATTAATACATTTTTCCCCTCATTTTTCCATAACCAGCAGCAGATTTTGTGGGGCCCCACACAATTAAGGATGATTAAAGCACCCCATACAGACATCCACAGGTATTGCAGGTACCTAAAGCTGCTTATGTTGTTAGTTTTAGAGAGAATGTCCACCAGCAAGGTTTAACTACGTCTGGTGCACGTCAGTGGTAAAATATTTAAATGGAACTGTAAAGCCTGTTACTTGATAAAACACTTACTATAACCGGAGATATCTTTAAATTTTAACAGAAATGTAAGAGAGTCATTACTGGTTTACTATCAAAAAGGCGAATGGAGATGCTCTAAAGATGGACAAATCGAAAGACAGATGTTCGATTGTCTGTGTTGCTGAACACTCCATGTTCAAAAGTTCATATCAGCAAATGCTACTGTGCATTCGCCAATATGAATTTGAAGTACTGCACAGAGATCGCAGTACAATGTGGTCTGGGGCATTCATCCCTTCTCTCACTGTAGTGCAATCTTGGAGCTGGAATATATACAGTGGATATAAAAAGTTTACACACCCCTGTTAAAATGCCAGGTTTGTGTGATATAAAAAAATGAGACCACAATAAATCATATCAAAATTTTTCCCACCATTAATGTGACCCATAAACTGTACAATTCAATTGAAAAACAAAAATCTGTTAGGGAAAACGTAAAAGATAAAAAACGTACAATAATGGTTGCATAAGTGTGTACATCCTTAAACTAATGCTTTGTTGTGTGTGCACCCTTAAACTAATACTTTGTTGAAGTACCTTTTTGATTTAATTACAGCATTCAGTCTTCTTGAGCAGACACCTGCCATCAATTAGAGAGACTCTGATTAACCCCAAATAAAGTTCAGCTGTTCTAGTAGGATTTTCCTGACATTTACTCAGTTGCCTGTTAAAGCAAAATCCAGGGTTCGCAGACAGCTTACAAAGCATCAAAAGGATCTCACTTTTGAAAGGTTATCAGTCAGGAAAAGGGTACAAAAAATTTCCACAGCATTGGATATACCATGGAACACAGTGAAGACAGTCATCAAAAAGTGGAGAAAATATGGGACAACAGTGACGTTGCAAAGAACTGGACATCCCCCCAAAATTAATGAAAAGACAAGATAAAAACTGGTCAGGAAGGCTGCCAAGAGACCTACAGCAACACTGAAGGAGCTGCAGAAATTTCTAGCAAGTACTGGTTGTATACTACAAGTGAGAGTCTCCCATATTCTCCATATGTCTGGCCTATGGGGTAGGGTTGCAAGATGGAAGCCTTTTCTTACACAGAAAAACATCCAGGCCCCGCTAAAATTTGTAAAACAATACAAGTCTCCCAAAAGCATGTGTTATGGTCTGATGAGACTAAGGTTGAACGTTTTGGCCACAATTTCAAAAGGTATGTTTGGCACAAAAACACTTTGAATCACCAAAAGAACACCATCCCCACAGTGAAGCATGGTGGTGGCAGCATCATGCTTTGGGGTTGCTTTTCTTCAGCCGGAACTGGGGCTTTATAGTTAAGGTGGAGGGAATTATGAACAGTTCCAAATACCAGTCACTTTTGGCCCAAAACCTTCAGGCGTCTGCTAGAAAGCTGAAGATGAAGAGGAATTTCACCTTTCAACACAATGACCCTGAGCATACATCCAAAATCAACAAAAGAATGGCTTCACCAGAAGAAAATTAAAATTTTGGAATGGCTCAGCCAGAACCCAGACCTAAATCCAATAGAAAATCTGTGGGGTGACCTGAAGAAGGCTGTGCACAAGAGATGCCCTCGCAATCGGACAGATTTGGAGCGGTTTTGGAAGGAAAAGTGGACAAATATTGCCAAGTAAAGATGTGCCATGCTGGCAGACTCCTACTTAAGAAGACTGAATGCTGTAATTAAATCAAAAGGCACTTCAACAAAGTATTAGTTTAAGGGTGTGCACACCTATGCAACCAGCATATTGTACATTTTTTATATTTTCCTCCCTAACAGATTTGTTTGGTTTTCAATTGAATTGAACAGGTTATAGGTCACATTAAAAGTGGGAAAAGTTTTGAAAGGATTTATTGTGGTCTCATTTTTTATATCACAAAAACCTGGCATCTTAACAGGGGTGTGTAAATTTTTTATATCCACTGTAGTTAGAAGGTGCTGTGAGGGGCGCAGCTTGCCCCCACCCCTACAAAAACATGATGTGAGGTGTAGGACTTTCATTTACCTGAGCTCCTATATGGACATCACATGCTCTTTTTGGGGACAGTGATGAATCTGCTGAATTTGTTTAGCAGATTAGACATTGTGACTGGATGTACAGTTTAATTTTCACTCTTCCCTTCTATGTTCCAGACAGGAATTCTTTTTTATGTCGACATTTTGACAGTAAACAGTCATTACCCACTTGGTTTATTAAGTATACAAAATACTGTTTTGACAGACATGTTACAAAATATAAAGACAAGATGACGTGTTGTAGTTGGGGCCCCCCCAGGAACAATGGGCCCCTGGCAACTGCAGGGTTCGCTGGTATCTAAAGTCAGCAATGCCTATATAGATGCAAACGCCTTGCAACACAACTTTTTTTCCTCAACAAGCTCCTATACACTATGCGAGAAATGTAAATACTCCACAAAATTGGAATTGCTTCTCTCATGTAACAAACCAGATAAACAGGTTGTCGGAACACACTCTCCACCTCTCACACAAAATAAAGTCATGAAATATAGACCCATATACACAGAAGAACTCCCTAGAAATCTAACCTCCCAAAGGCAAACAAAGTGCATACACTATTACACAACCACTACACACAAATGTGTCTCAACAAAGAAGGCCCTAAGGCAAAACACTTCTAAACCTAATATCCTGGTTGTAGCTGACTCTACAGTGAGATACACAGATGTTCCACAACAGGCTGGACAAGGAGGTGGTCATGGTCAGCTGCCTGTCAGGTGCCAGAATCCATCAGATCATGCATGCACTCAAGTCACTCAACAAGTACCACTATGACTCTATCATAGTTTACCCCTAAGCTCTCTTTGGCTTTCTCTCTCAGATTCTGAAAAATATGGATGGATGGACATATTCTCCTGCCAGTCTGGTTGATGTGAGCATCCTGAGGCAGTGCAGCAACTGTCTTATATACACAGACAACCACCTACTACTACCACCTAGGAACACAAATTTGCGAGAGATGCAATTACATTAGGAACCTAGAGTCCATGCTCTCTCCCTCACAAGCCAGTATATCTGGCACTGAGGTTGTCAGCACAATCACTAAACCTCAACCACCACCCACACCTACACAACACACACCCACATATATGGAGGTCCTCAACAAAAACAAACCCAAATAAAGGAGACCTCAGAGGCAAAAACATGCAATCTCCACAGCCCTGCACACCACATACCATGCATAATTCACACACCCGTGTCTCAAAACCACTAAGGCTTAACCATAAACCCAACATATTAGTCATAGGATACTCCATTGTGAGGCACAGATGTGCCTCTCACCAGGCTGGATAAGGAGAAAGTCGCAGTTAGTAGTCTGTCAGGGGCCAGAATCTGCCATAACACACACGCAATAAAGTATCTCAACAACAGGTGCTGTTAGGACACTGTCATAGTCCATGTTGGTGTGAATGACTTGAGACGTACCTCCCTGTACTACATGGAGAGAGACGTGATCGAATTCGCTGAATGTGTTCAAGGTAGGTATGCCCCTAGCCTTAAGCAGCATTCTACCCTCACCCAGAATGATGCCCCAATACAAACAGAAAATGATTGACTAACAATTGCCTTAGTTAGTGGTGTCATTCCAGGGGGATCCAGTACCTGACAGCCTGGAAGATAAGATCAACAGACCATGATGCTTTGCCAGAGATGACTTGCATCTGTCTCACTTGAGCTTCAGGCTTCTGGCAAAGGCACTTGCCTCCCTCATAGTGCCTTTTTTAGAAAAAGTGATGAGGTTAAAACTACCAACATAAAAATTTCAATAAAACACAAATTAAAGGTCATGCTGCTAAACGCTAGAAGTCTAAACATGAACCTGCACTCATTGCAAGCATTCTTAACCCTGGAAAATGCTGACATCTGCACAGTCACAGAAACTTGGTTCAAAGCTGCGGACAGCACCCCAGCCATACCTGGTTACTCATCCTATCATACATTCAGACCCCAAACTGTGGGTAGTAAAGCCAAAGGAGGTGGAGTTTCAATATATTAAAGACATACACACCTCTAGGCTGGTCAAACAGTATGATGCACAGGAGACGCTCTGCAGTTAACCATTGACAAGACCCATATACAAATTAGAACTGGTTTTATCTCAGTGGAATGGAGAACAGCAACAGTAATCCCCTTGCACAAAGGGGGGGGGCATTGACAGACCCTGGGAACTATAGACCATAAGTCTAACCAGTCTCGTTTGCAAGGCCATGGAAAGCATTATCATGCACCTTATCAGTAAGGACATAGGTGACCTTCAAATTCTTGACCCAACTTAGTATAGCTTTGGTAAGGGTAGATCATGCTTATTAAACCTAAAGTCACCAAAGCCCTAGATGAAGGCAAGACAGTGCATACTGCCTATCTTAGACCCAACTCAGTTTAGCTTTGGTAAGGGTAGATCATGCTTATTAAACCTAAAGTCACCAAAGCCCCGGATGAAGGCAAGACAGTGCATACTGCCTATCTTAGACCCAACTCAGTTTAGCTTTGGTAAGGGTAGATCATGCTTATTAAACCTAAAGTCACCAAAGCCCCGGATGAAGGCAAGACGGCGCATACTGCCTATCTTGACCTGGCCAAAGCTTTTGGCACAATACTCCATGCAGGTATCATTGAAAAGCTCTTACAGCTTGGGATTAACCCTTACATCACTAAATGGGTAGCCAATTGGAACGGTCAAAGTTGGTGACTCCACCTCTACCAGCAGACCCATAATCAGTTGCATACCACAAGGTTCTGTACTGGGCCCTTCGCTGTTGGGAATCTTACTTCTCGGTAGTCTAGGCTAAATTAGACAGCCTTTGGCTTACTAAGTTTGCTGATTATTGCAAATTGGTTGCAATCATGGAGTCCTCAAATGACGGTAACACACTGCAGGAAGTGCAACACAGACAAATGACTGGTGCCAAAGCCACAGTCTAAAACTAAAAGCAAAAAAGAATTTCCCTCTAACTACAGTATAGACAACACCCCCTTGACCTCAAACCCAGTGGTACAAGACCTAGGAACAAAGGTAGATAGCGATCTGTACTTAGACCACCAGGTTTCCTCTGTGGCAAGGTAAGTATTCTACGTTGCGCACCTCATAAGTAAGGGCATCGCATCCAGGTCTAGGGATGTTATAGCCCCACTGTACTTGACCCTCAGACCACTAATCTGAGCATCCAAGTGCTCCGTATTATGTGGAACGCTCCGCATTTAATGACGAGTGAAGCCACTGTTCTGCTGTTCCGCACTGTACAGCAGTGGCTCCGCTACACGCATTCTGATAGGTTTGTGTACCACAATTACTGCCAATCGGCATCGCGGCACACAAACCAATGCATAGCTCTGCTGCCCTTCCACATTACACAGCGTTGGCTATGCTTCACAGTTTTTGATTAGCTCGTACAGCCAATCACAAATGTGGTATATGATCAAGTAAAGCTTTATGGGAGGACAGAAGCCAATAAGAGCTCCCAAATGCAGGACAATCAGGTTCCAGGAAGCCTTTTTACGCCAAAATAATGGCTTGTAAAAGGCTTCCAGGAAGCAATGATCTTCCAACAACAACGGCAGAAGACCGGGAATAAGGAAGAAGCGCAGCGGGGGATTGAAGATATTGGGAGTCGAGTGCCAGAAGAGGAATCAGCAGCTGAAGGGACTTCAGGGACATGACCATTGCTTTGGTGGTTCCAGGAGGATCAAGATAATCAGTAGAAGGCTGAGGTTTTGTTTTGCTGCCTGCCTGCTGGAAAACCGGGGCTGATGTACCATGTGGAGTCTGTGGATTCTATTGAGCTGCTGGGGACAAGTTGGTAGAAGTATTTTTTATATAAATGTAGCTGTGGCTAGGGCATTCAGAAAGGATTTAACCACAGCTCTTTCATTTGAGCTGTACTGTTTTGCAGATATTTAAATTAATTTTTTTTTTTTTTTTTTTTTTTTTTTTTTTAAGGAAGATTGCCTGCATACAACAACATGCATTATATAATTTGAGGTGTTAAAACTATTTTGTCACTGTTTCCACTAAAAGCTTTTTGTCACTGTTTCCATTAAGGGTCCAGAGCAAGAGAGCAAAAAGAAAAGTGAATATATTGAAATATTAACTGATTGTGTTATGTATATAATCATTACAACCTCGGTATCTCTGTAGTTAAAACTTACTGATGCCACTGGACATACCATGCTGAATACAGGGTATGCAGAGATTTTGTTTTAAAGCTGATGTGATACTTGACCTCTATTTAGTGCTGCTGAAAATATTTAATATTATTTGTGTTCTATTCATATGTATTCTAATACTGGTGATATTTCTGTAAATACCTCTAAAATCAAGTGATATTGATATAACTACTAGCCTCATATGAAAGCTCACAAGTATATGAAGAAAATGCTGCTGGCAGTATGTGTTGCTTGAATGGTTACTGAGATCATAAGCTGTGTTTATTTTGACTTATTAACTCTAGTTTAAGACCAGGAATAAAACGAATGCAACCTTTACAAAGATTATTTTGTATTTATTTATTTATTTGCAGTTGTTTTACCAGGATAGTCCATTGGGCCTTGAGAACCCATTTTCAATGGAGTCCTGGGGAGAAAAGCTCCACATTTAGATTATACAAGGATTTAATAGCACACTTGATTACATGATGATTACAACCTAGGTACAACCTTGTATTGAATAGTTTTCCATTTACAGTTTTCAAGTAACATATGGTTCTAGAGATGAACATTTGTTTTCAACTGAGATTACAACTTTATTTTTTTCAAAGCATAGGCTAAATAAGACCAATATTAAGTGTCTCTATTTTTGTGCAGTTTGTCCCCCTAGTATGTCTCAAAGTAATTGTCAAAACAGATCCTATTCTAGCAATATTTCTAAGTTTATAAGAGCAATATTTTGTGCCGTTTATCCCTAGTATGTCTCTGACAGTAATTGCCAACACAGAGCATGTTCTAGCAACTTTCTAAGTTTATAAGAGCAATATTTAGTGTCTTTTTGTTGTGCTTTGTCCAGATTTCTTGCACTAAAAGCTTGAGAGGTGTGTGGATGGATGTCAAAAGTGAGCATCTTTATAGTAATGGGATGCTTTAAAGTATCCAGTTTTGTTTTCTAGTAGAACTTTAGAGAGTGTAACTTTAGTGTCATGGCAAGATGCTGAACTGCTCGAGGAAAATACTGAAGTGACTGTATTACGCTGCTAGTTGACATGTTAGAAAATAGGAACATTTTCTAATTAAGTTCTAAGTTTTAATTCTAACTTCTAATTCAGAAAACTTTTTATTTTGAATTATCTTGTCAATGCCTCTGGTTTACAGCAGTATTTTTGTCAAGTCTGCCTTTGTCCTTTACTCTACTCTGCTTTCTTCTTTACCCAGTGACATTTTTCCAGTAGTGTTTCCACAACTGGAAAGTAAGTACATTCATGCCAGTATCACTATAGCCTTTGTGTACTTTGGATCAGATGTTTTGCCATTAGTGTGCTATTTGGATTTTAAGGTAGGGACCCTACTTTAAAATCCAAATAGCACACTAATGGCAAAAAATCTGTTCCAAAGTACACAATGCTGTAGTGATACTGGCATGAATGTGAGGGTTTACAAATGTTGGGATATGTAGGTGTGCTTCTGCTTAGTGTGTTTTTATTTTTCATGGTTAAAGATGTGAGATCTTGGAGTTTTTTGGTCTTAACTGTTCCAAGACGCGATGCCTTAAAGGGCACATTCTTGTCAAAATAGAGGATACCTTTTAAGTACCTTTTCAGGCACCTTTGCCAGGCGCAGACCTGGCGGTAGGACAGGGGTAGAACACATCTAAAGTGGCGAATGTGAAGTGCAAGTATCTACCATGATCCATGGCAGTGGCACGTTTCCCGCTGTGCGAAAATAGGGTGTTCCACATTTTGCCCATCTGTCACACATTGTTAAGGTCTGTGTTCCACATTGGCCTCTTAAGAGGTTGAGACCTACGCCACTAATAGAGTACAATGCTCCCTTTTGCATGTACCTCAACAGACACCTAGAGCAGCTGGAGAGACCACAGAAGTTCCACACCAGGAAAATACACAGCCTCAAAACTAGGATGTACGCGGATAGACTAAAAGCCCCGTCACTGTGTATTGTGCAGTCTGCTGACAGAAGACTTGTGCCTGCCCTACAGGGCAACCTCCAACCCTGCCCTGATGGATATGCTTCACATACACAAATCTAATGGCACAAGAGTCACTTGCTCTAGGGATCTAAACCTAGCTTGTGACATTAACAGAACATGCTGGAGAGAAAAATACGTCTCCCAGAGACTGCTGCTCCTCTGCAACAAACTTCCAATTCATGTGAAACAGAGCTCCTCACTGACCCTATTCAAGTGCAACCTGAACAAATGGACTGGAGACCACAAATTCACCCTGGGGGTGGCACCCATGTCTCTCATGGACAGGGAGAGTAGGTGCTGACCACAGACTAACTCTGCAAAGTACATCCACTTAAGGACAATTGGGGAAACTTAGGATTAACATGGCTAGGCTTGTAAGGGCTTTAGGGCCACTAGCCCAGTAACTTCCTATGAAACTATCAAATCGCTGACAAGTTCTGGTATCCTTGATAAGTGTAAGCAGGAGCTTGGGAGATGAAACATTTACATGCAGGGGTCTGGAAAATGAACAATTTACAGGCTGCCTGTGTCCATTAGGGACATAAGTGCCAAATCGGGGATGACATTTTTGTTTCCCATCCAATTGTCCAAGTTAGATGAATTGGGTTAGGGAGGAACTGTGCTTCACGTGGATGGGTAGTCTTTGGGATACATACCCATCCTTCTAGCAGGTCCTGTTTATATCACAGGGAATGTTTAAGTCTTTAGAACAGGTAATTCTGGTGATGTTTGTTTTGCGGACATGCAGGAGGTCCATCACGGTGGGGTCTGCCAAGGCCCTGTATGCCAAGCATAGATCTCTCCTCAACAGTCTCTAGGAGACAGAATACAGGGATAGGACCTTGAGGCAGTGTGCACAGGACATGTTACTTATGCCCAGTATTCTTAGTGAGATGCCTCATTGGACATTCCAGATGTTGGATGTGCCTGGTTAGGTAGATACCAAAGAGGGCACTGTACTCAATGACGGGTCTGATGAATGCCAAATACAGTGGAACAATGACCTCCTTGGACCTAGATAACATACCTTTATTTATAACATGCACAGCATAGAATTATTTCCTCACTACTGTAGGCACATGATGGTCAAAGGTTAGATTACTGTCAATGTATGTCCCAAAGTCCCTGACTACCCAGTCAACTCTTAGGACTTTGTTGTCAATAAAATTACCAGGGGTGGATGGCTTCCTGAAGTCATCTCGAAAAAGACGTATGCATTTCTTGGCATTTAGTTTTATTCCATGGGTTTGACACCAGTTATTTGACTGTTGTCAGCCCTTCCTGGAGAACATTTGTATCAGTGGGGGATTCTATGACTGCTCCCAATTTGCAATCATCTGCAAATAAAGTCAAGGCCATTGACAGCGGCCTTGACTTCAGAAGTAAATGCCAAGAAGGAGCAGAACCAATCTCTGAGGAACTCCACTTGTGACTGGCCTCTTTGCAGAGATGAGCTCCCCAGTTCTAACTTCCTGGGTCCTGTGAGCCAGCTGGGTATCCACCTGGTGACATAAGGGTTTATATCTAACCTCCTGAGTCTGTCAACAATGCCTGAGGAGAGTACCATGTCAAATGCCTTGTCCTTCTGCCCTCATCCACTGCTCCGGTCACCTTCTCAAATAAGCTCACCAGGCTGAGTAGGCATGACCTGCCCTTGACTAAACCAAACTGAGTAGAGTCCGGTGTCTGGAAGTTTTCTATGTTGTTATTGATAATTTCCATGATAATTTTTTCTGTGGCTTCACATGAGACTAGTGATGACTGTTGCTTTTCTCCATTCATAAGACACAAAGCCTGTTTGCAGGCAACAGCTGAATAATAAGCTTGGAAGGTCATGGTCACGTCTCATGCTATTTAGAAGGCATCCAGGGATACTGTCTGTGCTTACTGATTTAGTATTACTGGCCTTACAGAGAGCATTAAAGACCTGTTTCCTAGTGCAAGTACAACAGTTATATTTAATGCCATTTTCTGAAGGGTGGTTAAGGAGAAAACAGGGGTAAAGTTGGAAATAAGTTTGCTTTCTGCCTCCATTAACAGTGGGTCCCATACAGAATTGTGTATTGCCTTTGAGGTTGCGGACATGGCTGAAAAAGGTCTTGTGGTTGTCCTTGGCCTGGCAGGGCAAGTTTACCTCAGACAGCCTATTGATACTGTGATTCCATCAGGGTGACTTATTTTTTTTTAATTAATTCTGTTCTTCCTGATGGGTAAAGTTGCCTCTATGCAGCTATTAACATGCTTGTATAGGGTTTCTGTAAACAGTTCCATGTAGGCAACAGTGTTCTCAGGGTTTATAGGGGTTTGACACTTTGCCAGATTATCACTTAAGTTAGCCTTTGAGTAGTTCCTGAACATTTCAGGGTTGGCTGGGGTTCCAGGATTTAAGGAGACCGTTTTGTGATCTGACCTTACCAGAGAAGACTTGACACTAGGGGGGTTGCAGCACCCTCCATATTAGCGAGGACCAAATCCAGCATGTTTGCATGCCTGGTCAGTACACAAACAATTTGGTCTAGGGAGTTTGCATTTACGAAATCTAGTAATATTTATATCTGTATGTTTAGTGCCATATAGGAATACCAGTTAATGGTTGTGTAATTAAAGTTGCTTATGAAAATAGTATCGGGTTGGATGGCGAGTGTTTCCAACAAGTTTAAATACATGTTATGGGTTTTCTGGGTGTCAGATGGGGACCTATAGCTTGCAAGGACGTGGTATGGGATTTTGGCTATGGTGATTTGAAACATGGAGAAGTGCAAGTGTCTTGTCCCGTTTGACAAACCTTGAGGTACATTTATTTTTGATGCAAATTAAGACATCACCACTTATAGTCCCCGTCTGCGTAGTAGTTGGTCTAAATGTGCAGAAGGCATTACAGCCTTGCACTGACGGTATGCTCTCCACAGCTTTAAATCATATCTCAGTGACTGCACAGACGCTAACATTCTCTAGGGTGAGGACAGCTTGTAGGAAGTAGAAAAACACTGTACTTCATTGCAAGGCAAAATGAGGAACCACACTACTACTGTAAAGACTCATATCAAAACCTAATTCTTAAAAACTTGACCTCTCAAACACTGATAAGATTTCAACTCCTGACCCCTGGTTTACAAGGCCAATGCTCTAACCCCTGAGACAGTCATACATTATTATTTACAATATTGTAGACTATGACAATTTTCCCTCCATTACATTCTACGGGGACACAGCTATGAACTGGATTACTACAATGATGAAACTTAACTGCAGCTTAACTAGCACTTTGTACTACATAATATACATGTAGTTAAGGAGTGCAGTGATTTGTTACATGCTACTGTAGCATGAGACCCAACTGTAACAGCACTTTCAGAGGCTAGTAACATTTGTTATATAGCCAACACAGTCCTGGCACTCAAAGGAGGTGAAAATAAATTGCTTTACCACAGCAAAATGTGGAAACAGCTTTATTGCATATAATGTTATCTCTGTATGTTTCTTTCTTAATACTTCTCAGGAAATCACAAGAATCCTTTAAAATACCCCCTGCGGTGGTCCAAATTTGCTTTAATTTTAAATCTAAAAATTTTGCTAAAGGGTAGGTTTTAGCCCCTCTAGCGGCCACTATGGGTCTCAAAGGTGGATCTTCTACATTTTTATGGACCTTGAGTATTCTGAAGATCGAGGGTACTTGAGGTCTCTCCATCCTTAAATAATTAAAGATGTCCAAACTAATTAATTGGTCTTGTAACATTTCCTTCAATACAAAGTTTATTTTGTTGTAAGCAATATTAATTTCATTTTTGGTTACTCCAACATATCTAGAAATATCGTTCAACATATTTAACATTTTGCTAGAATATAAAACACTATCCATAATGACCACACCCCCACCCTTAGCAGGCTGCATGATATTTGTTGTCCTTAAATTCATCCAACAATGTATTCTCTTAATGGGTAAGATTTAACTTCATACCCCGCTTTTGATTCATACTCCAAGATCCTTCTCAATTTGAAACTCTAAATTTCTTAATCGTGGGTGTAAAGGGGGGTTGTATGTGCTAGTTTTCTTTACCTCCTTCCTTAGATTGTTATCCTTGCTGTCCTTGGTATAAAATTTCCAAATTCTTCTTCCTCAAGAACACTTTCAAAATTATTAAGGTATCCACCATCCTACCCCTGGTACTAGGGATAAATTTAAACCCTTTGGAAAATAGTCCAAAATGATCTACCCATATTTCCAAGGAGCTGTAATTAAAAATATTAAAGTTGCCCAGGGTATAGCATGCATCTGCTACAGAGAGAATATTTTTTGACGAATTCTGGTCTCCACCATTTAGGTCTCTTGTTACCTCCTCCCACTGATGGATCCCCTCTGGTAATACTGAATGGGGGATTTTTGCCTCAATCTCTCGGACCTTCTTAGCCCTGGGAATTCTAAAGGGTCAACCAGACTTTCTTTATCCCCCCTTCCCTCTGTTGATGTCTTGAATCAAAATCATCCCTCCATGCAGTGTTAAAATGTATTTCTACAAAATGTGCCCCCCCCCCCCATACTGTTCTCTATACTTTTTTTCCTTGTCCATATGGGAAATATTCTTTTTTAGGTGGTGGGTAGGCTTTTTTACATTTGTACTCCCCTATGTCCCTATCTAACTTACCAAATTTTCTTTTATACACCAACCTACATTTTTCCTCCACTTGTTTCTTGATATCCTCATATTTCCTTTTACCATCCCCAATATCGTACATTAAGTCACTGGTAACCTGTTGGGTAATTTTTTCCAATATTAACCTCCAATTTGGACATCTGCCTTTCGTTTTCTCTGATAATAGCCTTCATAACCTCATAACCACTGTTATCAAACATGCTAAGTAGCTCTTCATGAAAAACAGAGCCTTCAGTAACATTGTTCGGATATTTAAAAATTCTAAGTCCCCTAGGGACAATACATCTGTTAATACATTCTTTTAAATAGTTATTCTCTATACCAATCATTTTATACTTTATACTCATTTCGTTTAACTGCTTAATTCTATTATTACAAGATATGTCCTGTTCGGACTCATACGTTTCATTATCATTTGCATTTTTCAGTCACTAAACCATTGTAATTATTAAATGAATTATAATGGTTTAACCAAGTACCGGAAATGTTAAAAGAACAATCTCCATAGTTAAAATTATCAGGTACATTGTCAACATTAATTCCGCAGTAAAATACCACTGTATTACAGTCACCTGTGTTTTTAGAAACACTCCCAGAGTCCATAGTCCCGTTACGCGACCTTTCCCATTGTTCCCTGAAATCCCTTCTGTTTGGGATGGCATCTTCTGCCATCGAGTAAGCTTTACTTTTGCCTCCCAACGCGGAGGCGCTAAACGATGACATCATCTCCCCTCTCCCCTCCCTTGGGCATTCTCCAAGAAGAGCTTCCTGGTTTCCAGGTAGGGAAAGTTCTTGTTCTGCCCGTATATTCAAGCCCTGCAAACCCATAGAGGAGTTAACCATGTTGGTTCCTCCCAAACGTGTACCAAATAACAAAATCAGTTGAGTAAGCTGCCCCTCCACTCGCTGTAGGCTGGCGTTCACACTGTCATTTCCTTCATTCTCCTCTGCTCCCTTGAATGGAGAGGAATTGTCTACCTCCAAGTCCTCCATGGATTTAAGGACAACAAATATATAAGGGTCATGCAGTCTGATAAGGGTGGGGGTGTGGTCATTATGGATAGTATTTTATATTCTAGCAAAATGTTAAATATGTTGAACGATATTTCTAGATATGTTGGAGTAACCAAAAATGAAATTAATATTTCTTGCAACAAAATACACTTTGTATTGAAGGAGATGTTACAAGACCAATTAATTAGTTTGGACATATTTAATTATTTAAGGATAGAGAGACCTCGAGTACCCTCGATCTTCGGAATACCCAAGGTCCGTAAAAATGTAGAAGATCCACCTTTGAGACCCATAGTGGCTGCTAGAGGGGCTAAAACCTACCCTTTAGCAAAATTTTTAGATTTAAAATTAAAGCAAATGTGGACCACCGCAGGAGGTATTTTAAAGGATTCTTGGGATTTCCTGAGAAGTATTAAGAAAGAAACATACAGAGAGAACATTATATGCAATAAAGCTGTTGGTTCCACATTTCGCTGTGGTAAAGCAATTTATTTTCACCTCCTTTGAGTGCCAGGACTGTGTTGGTTTTGTTTACTTTTTATTTTGGGCACTCTTTCCTCCGTTTTACTTTGGTGTTATTTGTTATATAGCCCCTAAGCACTGTTACTGTCTGGTAATCAGGAAAGGAACATTCCTCAGGGGGAAGTAACATTTAAACTTAGGGCAGTATTTAAAAACTGTCCTCGACTTCCCTACAATTTTGTTTGCTTGCCGTCTATGCAACAGCACTCAAGTGCTTTATTGGCTTTTGGTAACTAGTAGTACACAGAGTAGATAAAACTACATGTACTACAAAACGTTATGATCAGGTTATCATAACCAGTTCTTATGGATGATTGACAAGGATGCTAAAATTCACCTCTCAAACTTTGCTCGAGGCAAATATTTTGGCATCCGTGTTTCGAACACAATGTGGTTATGATTGTAGACCAGATTATAACCCTCTATGCATTACATATGCAACTGGTTTATAAAAACATATATTAGATAAACGCACACACATGCAAGTTAACATCTATTAGAATACAAAGAAAGAAGAAGAACGTAACACAGAAAATAAGGTTTTCTAGGACAATACAAAAATACTAATGAAATATGGAAATATCATTGCTGGCACAGAACTAAGAAAAGAAATGGTGACAGATGAAGATGCACTGAAGGTAAGAAGTACTCAAGGGGGGGGGGGAGTAAATCAGCACTCAGAAATCAGTTGAGCTGAAAAGGCATTACGAGAAAAAATCACTGTTACTTATGTGGAATTCACAACCACACAGCCACCAGACCTTAAGAGATAGACAGATGCACACTTTGCCAATGAACTTTGTCAGGGAGGTTATTCAAAATGACAACATATGGAGATTTATTATGACATCTTGTAATGGTAATGGCATAAGCATGAGTCAACAGAACACTGGCATATACCTCCATAACATATGTTTGGAAGGGACATAGTATGGGGCATCTTGCATGCAATCAATGTATGTGTGGTACGTGTGATTTGGTCTGTTCCCTAATTCCAGCCAAGTTAGCTGTCACACTAAGACAAAGTTATGCACATTATAAAGACAGTCTACAATAAACGTGGCTACATTGTGGCAAGACTCAATCTTGAACATTACCCTGTCTTGAGATTAATGAAGAGCACTGCATAATATGAGAGATTGGGAAGATGAAAAGTGCTGTTTCAGAAGTTATAGAACACCCCCCCCCCCTTTGCAAGTACCGTAACATCTCATTGGATTTCTTGATGTTAGATTAAATATGCATATTTGAAGATTCAGTTTCACTTGCCTCCAAGAATTCCAAGATTCTTGGATGACTCAGCAACACAGAGGGGTTCACCATAACTATAAACCTGCTTGGTTTTCCGATCCTAGAAATTGTGGGGGTCAAAGAGCAGATCTGGATTTAGCAGGTTTCAGTAATAACCATTAAGTTTAAGCTATTGCACTAGAGTCTACTGATGTCCACTTCCAACTTGAAATGGACTTTTAAAGAATCCCTGCTATTTCATAGAAGGACTGACTCATCCACACAGACAATGAGATTATCGCTCTTTCAAACAGTTAAAGCATAAACAAAAAAGAGACAGAGGAGCAGAGATCCCATTATTACTGGACTAAAGGACCCAGAGATAGTTATAAAAAGTACAGAAAAACAGGAGCTGATTTAACATTTACTATGAAGCAGAGAGCTAAATAAAACAGCACTGAATCCAATGCAGATTAGAAGGCATGACAGTATCAAATATTTTGGAGAGGACAGAAAAGAAATCAAGAAGTTCAGTTCCTATACCTGGTCTAAAACTATGCCATTAGTAAAGATGTGTATGTTTTTTAAACAAGAAACATTTTTATTAAATCATGTATGACGTAGGCAATCACACATTTATACAAATGAAAACAAACCATATTGACAATTTTAATTGCAAATATAATATCACTTAGTATTTGAATGCGCTATGCAATGTTTGACAACGAGTTTTTACTTCTTCTAGTTAGACATCGATTCCCATTTTCTAGTAATTGCTTTTTTTTGGCAGTCACAGTAATTAAGACCTTACTATTTCTAGGCAATTACAATTTGGTATCATAGTTAAAAAAATAATAATAAATTTCCTTAGTTACACAAATTTGCCCACCCAGTATTTCTGGCAGAGCAGTCTGCAGGGAATCTTTAAAGTATGCCAACTCATTACACTCCCAGAAAATATGTTCCTGATTACTATGAAGCCTGACCCCACCAACAGGGTGCACTGTTTTACATGCACACTGCCATCATGGCCTAGTTGCTGCTGGTGCACCAATTTCTACTGGTAATATGCTCAGCTTCTGACTGCCAGTGGAGCAGTTGGTGTAGACGCCAGGATGGGAAAGCTGGCATCTACTAATTTCCATCCTCTCCATCACCACAGCTGCTAATTATGACTGAATCATAGTCCGGCATTTGCCCCTTTACACTACACAACCAAGCACTTCCAATCCAATTACTGCTTCAAGTTGAGAAGGTAGCTGTCAGGTTTTGGTGAAAAAGACCAGAGCAGCTAATAGTTCTTAAAAACACAACAGCAAAATCACCTGCAAACTTTGTAGCAATGACGAGCTCAAAATATCCAGACATCAAAGTCAGAGTTGATTCAAACCTTAAAATGCATTTTAAGCAATAATTCTCAGATGTATAAAATATATTTGAAAAATAAGCATCTAGACAGTCCCATCTATTCAGCTTGCAGAGGCTCTTTAGTTAAATGAAACTTCAAATCTCAGTGTTTAACTCAGTGGCCTAACAGGGTGTGCACACAAGGGTTGTCCTTGGTCTACAGTTTGGGTGAATACTTCTACAAGTGAAGGCAGTAAAGTAACAATCTTGTAATTTGTGCCACTAGAGATACAATAGCATTACTTTTTCCTGATATGCCCTAACTAATTTTAATACCATAAATGCAACACGTTTTTAAGAAGTGATCCTCTAACATTTCTTAACATGCTCTTATAACAAACAGAAAACCATCAAGAAACTAAACTCCAGAATGTTAACAACAAATTAATGTTTTTGCCAGTATTACTTCCGTCTGAAACATGCAACTCCCACATGCATATAGGCCATCAAAGCTTGCCTTTAGAGCAAACAACATGCATGTTGACAGAAATTCAGTAAAAATGTGCAGAACTGCAGCACTTAAAGAACAGGTAAACACAAATTAACTGAACCAGTAGCAGTCAGGTTTTGGTGAAAAAGACCAGAACCACGTTAACAATGAATGGGTCCAAGGAAAGTGAGACGCAAGATCCACCAAAGGAAAGGCAGCAGAGCCTGTAAGCAGATGGCACAGTGTCACAATCAGAAAATGAGATAAGTAGTAGCTAGGACCGGTTAAACTGCCCCAGTGTAGTTGACTGGGGGTTACAAATGGCAGCTTTACAAGTCAAAGAAACTGTTAAGCTAAATTTCATCAAATTACAAAACTGATATAGCAAAGTTCCAACAATTGCAGAAAAGTGAAATTACAGTGGTTACTGTAATGGCAACAGTATAGTGCTAGTACACAGAATTGGACACACCACACTGCTGCACTAGCCAAGATGGTCCAAAGACAATTATACCATTATCCATTATAACAAACACAGTTAGAGCCAGTGACATAACAGGCAAGCATAGTTGCCTTTGATTTTGGAAGGTCAGAAGGTTGTGGATTCTATTCCGAACCCAGGTGACTGGAGTAATTTTCCATTAATATCACTGCAGTGCACCATTAAGGGGTGTTGCACTAGACTGCGCTGTCCTTTAGATGAGACATTAAACAGATATCTCATCTGTCAGAATTGGTGGTAGAGCAGGTGGATGTAGATGATCCCAAAAAAGGGGGGAATTTCCTGACAAATTTCCCCTAGTCAGTTTAAATACCACCTTGGGTTTCCTCTGAAAAGTGGCTACTCACCTAGCTGGATTAAACCAGTCAAAGGATGGATAATGCTGCTAGACTAAGAAGACAACCATAACACTTTATTATACTTTACTAGTTATAAGCAAGCACCACTACACATCAAAAAAAATATAAGGTTGCACAAGGAATTCTCTTCCCTCCGTTACTGTCTGTTCTCTTCAACTGAAAAGACGTGACAGAATTTTATGGATGAAGAAAAAACCTTGCTTAGCCTGGTAGTTAATGCCAAACTAGTTTATGTGGGCCTGGCACCCTGGATTTTTATTATGTCCTCTCAGGCAGCTAGGCTGAAATTATTAAAGCACATTCTGACAGACTCTTGTTGATGCAATTTGGAAAGACGCACTAAAATTTTAACTTGGGGGGATTTAACAGTAAACTCCTCTTGTAATGGAATCATGCAATGCTGTAATGCTCTCTGGTGGAAACATAGCTAACAAATGGTTAAATTAAGTCTGTTGGGCTTTCAGAACTACCAAAATAAGCAACTTTGTTAAGGAAATGAATCCTTGTCAGTGTTCCAGTGGGCATAAGACTAAATCAAGGAGTACTGACAAGATACAAAAGACTTTCCAGGATTGAGACAGTACTACATAAGGGTGCCCACATAATGACTTGGAATGAATTTGTAGCACAGTTTAATTCCACTCAGGATGGGAAGGTCCTCTATGTATCCCCATTTAACCTAGCTTAATATTTTTATTTATTTCACATTTGGTTACCGGGATAGTTCAACTGATCAAAAAGAACCCATTTTCAGCAGAGGCCCAGGTAGAAAAGCTCCAAATGCAGACTCTAATGTACTAACATATAATGGTTACTACAGTGAAATACAGAATAGTAGTTAAGAGTCATGTGGCGAAACAGATAATTCAGCATTTTTACAACACTGGTGGCATGCAATGTATTGAACTTATCTTTATCTTAATATCTCGATGCTGATTTGCCCTTTTGGATTTAATGGTTGGTAGGTGACAGGGAAGACCCTACTACTACTAAAGGTGCCATTTCTAAGCCCCTGAAAATTATGGCTACAGACAAGATCCCTAGCACATATAGGCTTAAGAATTCACAAGAGAAAGTCCTTTACCCATGAGGTTCTTGGTAGTAGGTTGTTAGCACCAACTGAATGAAACAAGGGCCAGGTGTTTTCGTATTTTTGGTTAGTAATGTCTATTGAAATATTTTTACACTCCCAATTATGCATCCTACAGGTCCCCCAGTATGTTCAGAGGGAAATACAAACACTTTGTTACATATATTTTGGTAGTGCCTGGACCTAAAGCAGCTTAGATCTGAAATTCAGCACTGGTGCTCTCCCTTATGGTCTAAGAAAATAGTTTCAACTTCAGCCTTGTTTTTAATGGGCTTTGCCCTGGAAAGAGATTCAGAAATGGAGAAAGACAAAGTTTCATGATATTGGTGGGGAAAAAGGTAAAAAAGATGGAGAACTGAACCCCCCCCCCCCCAGGAATGGGTAAAACTTACAGAAGCATGTGATTTTGAGAGTAGCATTGATGATGATAGATTAAGGATTGTTTGTTTGTGTCTTTTGGCTTTTCCCGGTTAGGGGTCACCACAGCGGAACTCCGGTCTGCTAATGACTGGTAGTGGATTTTTACGTACCGGGTTACCAGCCCCGACGCACAACCTTCAACGAAGGCACGCCCCATTCACATATGCCTCCACACAGAAGACGCTCTATCTGAGAATCGAACGGGACAACGTCTTGCTATGAGGCGACAACACTACCGCAGCACCACCACCGCAGTATGATGATAGATTACTGGGAACCTGTTTCTCTTTAGTAAAGTTCAGGGAGCCCACTTAATTGTAGATGTTATCCTTAATCTATGATGATAGATTAAGGATAATATCTACAATTAAGTGGACTCCCTGAACTTTACTAAAGAGAAACAGGTTCCCTCATCTGCATAGGAGACAAAATGCATTCATAAACACAGGCTTCAAAATTATGTTTAGCTAAATGACTGTTACAGCTCTGTTAAGACAGTGCAATTTAATTTGCTTAAAATACCATCAAAGAATGGTCATCACATACAATTTGTTCTTTTGCTTTACTTTTTTTTTTTTTTTTTTTTTAATAATGTTAAATGGTTTTGCCTTCAACCGTTTTAAATTGACAAAGATGCATTATCCCATTTCATGGAAGTTATTTTGAGGTTATTAAAATGACAACCTTCTTTAAAAAAATGAAAAATAAGATTGCATGCTAAAGGAAGATGGAATGCACCTGGAGTAGTAGGAGAATAGAGAAATATACCACTAATGACAAAGAAGGAAACTGGCCAAGAAAAGGAGGTGGATATCTATCAACTAAAATAGATTTGTCTAACTGACCTAGGTTCATAAGTATTTCTAGGCTATTGAACTTGAAGGATCTTAAGAAGCCTAGCCTTATATTGTCATGGTAGATTTTAAACCTTACATTTTGTGAACAAACTAACCCAGAAGTGGGCAGAACATCTTGGGAATTTTAACTGCTGCCCCGCTCCATGAGGGACATGGGTGCTAAACAAGGGGTGAATTTGTGGTTTCCCATCCATTCATCCAAATTACATCCAAACAGTGTGCCTTACGTTGAGTGGAAGACAGTCCCATAGAAGAGGAATTCTCTGTTATAAGTATATGTTCCTCTTACCTGTTCTATTTATGTTGTAAGAGAGATCAAGATCATTCTATAAAGTGTTTATGCTACAGTGGGCATGTGAATCTATAATAGGTCTGACAGAATAGGGTTAGTTAAAGGTCTATAGCAAGGTACAGGTCATATCTTAGTAGGCTGTATGATACAGATATTAGCTTTTCATCAGCTGGAAAGCACTGTAACATACATGGTTAAATGACAGGATGAAGGCCTGCTGAAATTTTAAGGACTATAACCATGATCTTTGGAAGACTGGAATTTTAATCCAAATGTGGGAATTACATTAGTCAAAAGGAGCAAAACTGCAACAGTATTCCCCTCCTCTAAGATACAGCAACCTCAATGGTAGCAGGTATGGAGACAGCAGCAATGCACATTGAAGGGGCTTGGCACACATTCATTATTAAGAATTTATTTATAACACATATTAACTCAGCAAAATAATGCGTTTTTAAGTATGAAGAAAGGGTTAAAATGACTTAAGATTTCAAGTTTCAGTTGTTGGCAAGTGTTCCACATTCTAGAAATAGAAGGTTGACGGCTATGGTGACCGCCTTAAAAAACTCCAGCTATACTCTGTCGCATATTGTCTACTCAGAAGCGATCTCTGCTTAACATACAAGGCCATGTCAAACCCAGAGCTGTTGGACATGCTACACTTAAAGAAATCCCAATCACTCAGAGCCACACGCTCCAGGGATCTAAACCTTGTCATCACAATAAACAAAACATGCTGGAGGGATAGGTTCCTGACCCAGAGACTCCCCAGACTCTGAAATAGATTGCCCATACATGTCAAGCAGAGTGCCTCGCTGGCCCTCTTCAAAAAGAACCTTGATGATTGGATGGGAGAAAGGAAATTCCCCCCGGGGATCATGTCAGTTGCCCTGCTAGACAGGGGTCCAGGGAAGTAAGTAGTGTGGGAAGAAATAGCCAGGGAATTGTTATGGCTAGGCTTGTATAGGCCCTAGGGCTGATAGCCTAGTACCAACCTATGGAGCTGTAGTATTTACAAACTGTTTGATCATTAGCACTGGGTCCGTACTGGCTACAACATGCCAGCCTGCTTTGGCAATATCTTTCCACATCATAGTTTCATAGTATAGTACTAGGCTATCTGCCCTGGGGCATTTGTAAGCCTAGCCATAGTGATGTGGCTTTTGCCGCCCCATGAAATGGTACAAAAAATATACAGAATAAATTTAGAATACTGTGCCTCTGTCTACTAGTGACACAATGAAGGTCCCCTTATATAATAGAATTAGTTTACTGTGCCCCTGTCTAGCAGTGGCACAGATGTGACCCCTGGGGTAAACTTACGATCTCCCATCCACTCATCAAAATTTCTCTTGAAGAGAGTCAGTGAGGGGCTCTGCCTAATACGAACTGGGATCTTGTTCCAAAGCACGGGAAGCCTCTGGGTTATGAATCTATCCCTCCAGCATGTCCTATTCATACTTGTGCCGAGGTTTAAGTCTTTAGCTCTCATGGTCCTGATGGATTTGGATTTTTTGAGGTGGAGCATGTCCATCAGATCCTGATTGGACATGGCCTTGTACGTCAGGCAGAGATCACCTCTGAGCAGGCGGTATGCTACTGAACAGAGCTGAAGTTTCTTTAGTCTGGCAGAATAAGACATATGTTGGAGACCCTTGATCCTCTTGGTGAGGTACTTTTGTGGTCTCTCCAGCTGTTGCAAATGCCAGGTGAGGTACATACCAAATGGGGCATTGTACTCAATCATGGGTCTGATGAGGGAGGAGTATAGGGGTACAATGACATCCTTGGATCTGGATGTGAATCCCTTCATGATGAGGTGTGCAAGTTAGAATGTTTTTCTAACCACTTTGGCAACGTGGGTGTCAAATGAGAGGTCGCTGTCGACTTGGGTCCCTAGGTCTCTGATTACTTTTTCCGTACTCAGTGGGTTGCTGTCTATGTGATAATTTGTGGGTACTTTGTTTTTCCCAAAGGGGATGACTATACATTTTTTGGCATTTAGTTTAAGGCCGTGACTCCGGCACCAGTTGTCCGTTTCTGTGAGGCCTTTTTGTAGGATGTATGTGTCCGCTGGTGTATCGACTATGGCGCCTAGTTTGCAGTCATCTGCGAACTTTGTCAGCCACAGCCCTCCCATGTTTGCTTTAACATCTGAGAAATAAATGCCGAACAAGAGGGGTCCCAGGACAGATCCCTGTGGGACACCACTTGTGACTGGCTTAGAGTTTGACATTGCTCCAGCGATTTTTAACTTTATGGGTTCTGTCCTTTAGCCAGTTTGCAACCCATCTAGTGACATAAGGGTTTACGTTTAAGCTGTTGAGCTCATCTATGATGCCTGAGTGGGGTATTGTGTCGAAGGCCTTAGCCAAGTCCAGGTAGGCTGTATGGACTGCTTTGCCCTCATCAATGGCTCTAGTGACTGTTTCTAAAAAGTCAACCAGGTTCAAAAGGCAGGATCTGCCCTTTACAAAACCGAACTGGGTGGGGTCAAGTGTCTGTAGGTCCCCTATGTCTCTGTTTATGAGTTCCATAATGATTCTTTCCATAGCTTTGCAGACCAGGCTGGTTAAGCTTATGGGGCGGTAGTTTCCAGGGTCTGTAGAGGCACCCCCTTTGTGGAGTGGGACCACTGTTGCTGTACGCCAGTGTTCAGGTACATATCCCGAAGTAAGGCTAAGGTTAAATAGCATTTTTATGTGTGAGTTTAGCTCCTCTTGGAGTTCACGTAACACGCAACCCGGGATACTGTCAGGTCCCATTGATGCTGTGTTTTTAGCTTTGTTTAGGGCGGTTCTCACTTGGACATCTGAGATGACAGGGAGATTACATTCAGCTAGGATAAGTTTTTCTTCTTTTGGGGGTGAGGGAGGGGAGAAATTTGCACTGAACCTGTCAGCCAGAATGTTGGCAATATCTGTGGGTTCAGTGTATTTTTTGTTGTTGTGAACTAACTCTGAGCATATCTGAGGGTTTCCGCCCAGGTTTCTAACATAGCTGAAGAAGGCTTTATGGTTATCTTTAGTGTCCTTAGCGATTTTTCTCTCAAAGTTGGCCTTGGATGTTTTTATGAGAGAACGTAGTTTTCTGCTAATGTTGATCAGAGATGTCTTCCCTTCATGGGATTTTGCTCTGATGTGCAGTAGCTTCCTTCTTTTGTTATACAATTTGTTAATGGCTGAGGTCCACCAGACAGGACGCTTGCCTTTGGTGGAGAGGGACTTAGATTTATTTGGGATTGCATGATCCATGCATTCTTGGAGATGTCCATAGAAAGCATTTGTGAAGGATTCGCATTGTGGGATGTGGTATCCACTGGCACAGTGGGCTTAAAGGATACCATCTCAGTCTTAAGAAGAGTGAAGTCTGCTTTTGAGAAGTTTTTCACTATGGTCTTTTGTGCTGGGGTGGAGGTGGGATATGTATATCCAGGGTGATTAGTTTGTGGTCAGATCTCACTAGTGAGGGGTATACTTCGGTGTGGAGCATTTTGTCCCCATGTTTGTGATGATCAGGTCTAGTATATTATCTCCCCTAGTGGGAGAGGTGACTAGTTGTTCCAGTGCATTTGAATTTATGAATTCCAGGAACCTTTGGGCTAGGGTATTAGGGCTAGAATAATGTACCCAATCTATGTTTGGGTAGTTGAAGTCTCCCAGTATGATGGTATTTTGTGATACATTCATATCCTCCAATGTCTTCAGGAAGGCTGAATGGGGTTCTTGAGATTGGGAGGGTGGTCTGTAACATGCTACCAGTTGTATAGCAGTTTTGCCTATGGTTAGTTGCACCTGTATGGTCTCTGATGCTTCATGTGTTGCTACTAACCTGGAGGTGTGGGTGTCCTTGATGAATATGGACACTCCCCCTCCCTTTGTGGTTCAGCCCGGGTTTTGGGGCCGAAAAGCATGATACGAGGTATAGCCTGGTAGCGCTGGGGTGCTCTCAGGAGCCTTGAACCAGGTTTCAGTTACTGCACAGACGTCGATGTTCTCCATGCTGAGGAGTGCATCAAGTGCCTGCATCTTGTGATTTAGTGTAATGTAGTTTGTCAATTTCCCTTATCATCTATATTCTGTCGAATCCTATTTCCACAGATTACTGCTAGTGGGGTTCTTTGCTCCCACATGTATAAAGCTTATGCTTTGTGGCAGTAATCCTAGCTGATAATGACAAAAACATTCTTGTAAACGTCTACCACAACAAACACCAGCCGTGTACCTTCAAACATGGCCATTCGTACTGTGTGCGACATCAAAATTAATCGACACCAAGTATCAAGCCAAAGAAACCCACTGACACCATCCTCCCAGGATAGCCAACATTTGTTCACTACTAACCTGTGTCAACTTACTTGGTACTACACCTTCAATGAGCAAACATTCAACGAAAATGCAGTAGCAGTCTGCAAAAATAATACACTAAGAGCAGCAACAAGTTGTGCTAACGAATCAGCTATCCTTTTTGCATTTACAGACTACATTTAAGCCCACACGTTACAAAGTAACATCCGGAATACAGTGACAGGGACACATGCGACTTCCCATTTCCAATAACAAAAATATCTACTGCAGCCGTAAGAGCAACACATGAAATCTTCCCTTTAACCTTTCCTCTCGTGACCTTCAAACTCCGCAATTTACCGGAAGAGGAAGTTCCCAGCAATCTATTGTAGCAAGTATCACCGTACCAGGGCTGAATTTCTTAAAAAAACACCACTAGAGGACGCCCAACCTTTGGATTTGATTTCAGGTGGTTATTGTTGATATAACACTGTCATTTTCCGCATTGAAAAATAAAGAAGGGGTTATGGATGGATTGCAGAACTGGATGGTTTTGGAATGTACTATGGTGTAGGGAAACGTGGGCTGGGGACAAAAACTAGGCTAGCTGAATTGCCCGTAAAGTATCAATACTTTATTAAACGTTTAGGCAGGAAATATTAAGTACATTGAATTAAGTGATCCCTGATTACGTAAAACACAGCCTTTAGTGAACAAGCCAGATACATCTTACTACGCTTATTAAATGAAAGCTTAAGTAGAAAGTAATTATTATTTTTCTTTTGCGAGGGGGGCAGACTCCCCCGCTAATTCAACATACCAACTGCGATATTCGTTCCACTACAGTGAGGAAGAGGGTACATTTACTGAGGGCATGTTCGGTGGTTTCTTAACTGTTGTTATTTTGGGATTTGATGAGAGCCACAAAGCCTGCATTTCTCATTCCTCTGACCAGCTACCAGCACTTGTTACACTTGCATTTTTCATTCCCCTATTCTGCGTCCATCAGTTGCTATATTTCAAATAAAACACCATTCCCGCGTTGTTCTTTTGATGAACGCATTTATCAATATTCATTTCGGCAATTGAATGAATATTCAGCAGGTCCTGGAGGCGTATTTAGGGAGGGAATTGCTACTACGCTTCCTGCGAGGTGTTGTTCTAATATTAAAACAGTTTTACAAGAAATATGTTTCTTTCCGTTTGTTTACGGGAAATAATCTAACTGAGCTTCTAGATGTAGGATAGGAGCTGGGTAATGCATGTGTCCTCACGGGACGTTTTATTTACGTTGCTGTAGTTCTTTAGGATTTTTTCTGTTAGTTCAGTGACTTAAAGCTACCAGTCTTCTTTGTCAGGGTTTCTGTGGCTTTTCCAATTGCTTAATATCTTAAAAATAGCGCATTCTAAACAAGTGTCACATAAATAATTGGCCTAATAAGGAATACATAAAAAGTAATGATAATTTATTTTGATCTGGATTATGTGTTTTTGATGACTAAAAGGTCAGGACTCGTGTGTATCCCATAACGTGGCATGTGGGGACTGAATGGCCCAAAAAATCAGACTTGTATATAGAAAGTCAGGGATTGCCATTTCTTGAAACATTCCCTTTTCTCCAAAGTCTGGCAATCACAGAGTTGGTATAGGTAAGTTCGGGGGTTATGGGGGTTCACTGTGGCTTGCCCCTTGCAAAAAATAAGTTTAAAGGAGAAGCGCTCTGTTCCATATTCACTCTTCTACATTTGCAGTCAGGGTTATGGTTCAATAGAAAGGGAGTCGGGAGGAATAGATTGAAGTAAGGAAGTGAATGGAGAGTAAGGGGGTGTAAGGTACGAATAGGTGCTTGTTCATATTTAGGAATATCGTTTATCTTGGGGTTGTGCCAAAAGAGAGCAACATTTGGGTAGTAAGTATTTTAGAATGGCTTTAAAGGACTGACTGGACCTAATGGATACAGGTAAGGGGTTCCAGGCCTTAGCAACATGGCATGAGTACAGATAATGCTTAGCAGATTTCATAGGTTTACGAACAGAGAGGTGTTTTTGGTCATTGGATCGTAATGACTGATTGGGAACATAATTATGTAGAATGCTTGTGTAGTGCTAGACAAGCAGATGGATGCCGGATAACATTATAGGTGGTAAGAAGCTGTGTATATATGTTAGTTGATGAGGTAGTTCTAACCATTTAAGGCTTTTTTAGTGATGTACAGCCGTAGGTTTTGAGAGGGGTATTTGCTGCAGATTTAGCCACTTTATTATAGCATTGTTCACATTTTGATTTTTTTGTGATGCCAGGAGGTTAGTAAGGATGGGAGTGCCATAAAGCAGTGAGGGTAGGAGGTAATTAGTGGCAGGTGTAGTTTTAGTTGCATTGGTGAGAAGGTTTGGGCTCTGTAAAGCATCCCTAGTTGGTGAATGTTTTTATGCAGTTTGTGTATGCAGGGTGAATTTAAGATTTTCACATCATCCCTAATAATTTTCTATGGAAAGTGACAATAATGACTGTATTATTAAGAGAGGGGATTTTAAATTTAGTTTTTTTAAGATAGAGGGATATGAAGAGAAAAAGAAGTAGGTTGCTTTTTTTTTGTGGAGTTTGATAATGGATCTTGTCTCAGAAGTTTGAAATTTGCAGACTTCTGTGAAGGGAAATGGAATTCATCATGTAGCTTCTGTTCCATTTTGTGCTTGACATAATGGAATGGTAGAGTGAGCTCTAATGACATTGAAGACAAGGTTGAAGAAAATTAAAGGTGTGGCAGTGGATACAGTACTGTCAAGGTTCTTGTTTAACTGTAGTTAATCTTTGGGTGACAACAGGTTTTTGTCAGAATACTTTTGTTTCAAAGGCTGGAATCTGCATTTACCAGATTTGAAAACAAATCTGAGAAAAAAAAAAAACAGTACACTTAGAAACAGACTTTCAATAAAATATGCAGGCTGGAAATTTTGCATCAGTGATGAAGTTTATGCATGGAACTGCAGATGTAATGAGATCCCTCCATCTTCTGTAACCAACAGGCATTAGGACTGAACAACAGTCAAAACATTTCCAGTCTGCCAGGAACTTTCCCTTTCCCCATTATGCCCATCATGCAACACACATGTTAGTTCTCCAGTTCTTCTTTGTAATGCTTCACAGATTGTTAGGTAGAAACTAACTTCAGACTGCCACCACTTTTTTTTAATGTGTTGTTTTTCAAATGAATCGCATGTGTTTGGGTGTTTTTTGTTTGCAGTACCGCGGGGCTACAGTTAAACTATTCCAGGTGCTAGAAAGTCTGCTTTTCAAATTTTCCCTTAGAACTTGCTGGTTTCTCAGTAGTAGCAATAAAATCTGAACCCCTGTGAATAGCACTTGCTCTAGAACCTGCTGGAAAGCACTAGGAAGCCTTAAACTGATACAAGCACTCAACTCTCCTTGTTAATAAGGAAAAATTAATCGTAGGCACTAAACAGCCTATAATTGCAAAGTACCTTGCAAAGGTAAGGGAAAACAGTTCTTGTTCTTTACAAAAAAAACACCTAAACAGGCATGTCCAAGAGTCAGCTTCCGGTGATTTCTCCTATCCACCTGGTGAATCTGGGCATACTGGGGCAATGCAGCAACTGCCTCATGTACACAGACAACCCTCTCCTCCTACCACCCAGCACTACAACCTGTGAGAGATGCACTTACGTAGCCAAACTGGAAGCAAAGCTCTCTCCAGCCAAGATTGTGCTAGATAGTCTAGAGGAGAAGGTTAACACCTGCACTACACCTCAAGCAACACATAGCCCTTCAAAACTCACACCAACACCCACACATAGCAACACTAAACCCACATATGCGGAGGCCCTTAACATTAACCTGCCCAAGCAACAAGGACCTCTGAAACTGAAACACAAACAAACACCAGTCACAACCAAAGTGACACATAGCTCACAAGACCAGTGTGCCACCCAACAACAGCCCCTAAGGCAAGACAACATGCCCAACACTTTAGTCATAGGTGACGCTATAGTCAGGCACACTGACGTCCCACTCACTAGTCTATACAAGGAGAAAATTACAGTCAGGTGCCTGTCGGGTGCCAGGATCCGCCACATAACGCATGCACTCATCTCACTCCACAACAAGTACAAATACAACTCTGTCATTGTCCATGCTGGAGTGAAGACTTGAGACGTACCTCCCTGGACTACATGAAAAGAGACATGGAAACTGAGCATCCAAGTGCTCCGGATTATGCGGAACGCTCCGCATTTAATGACGAGCGAAGCCACTGTTCCGCATTGAACAGCTGTGGCTCCGCTACACGCATTCTGATTGGTTTGTGTACCGCATTTACTGCTAATCAGCATCGCGGCACACAAACCAATGCATAGCTCTGCTGCCCTTCCACATTACACAGCATTGGCTATGCTTCACAGTTTTTGATTGGCTTGTACATCGCATTTACAGCCAATCGTGAATGTGGTATACGAGCCAATCAAGTAACACTTTACGGGAGGGCAGGAGCCAATGAGAGCTCCCCATTGCAGGACAATCACATTCCAGGAAGCCTTTTTATGCCAAAATAATGGCTTGAAAAAGGCTTCCAGGAAGCAGTGATCTTTCAACAACAACGGCAGAAGACCGGGAATAAGGATGAAGCGGTGCCAGGAGGATCAAGATCATCAGCATAAGGCTGAGGTTTTGTTTTGCTGCCTGCCTGCTGGACAACCGGGGATGATTTTCGTGTACCATGTGGAGTCTGGGAATTGTATTGAGATGCTGGGGACAAGTTGGTAGAAGTTAGTATTTTTTATAAATGTAGCTGTGGCCAGGACATCCAAAAAGGATTCAATCACAGCTCTTTCATTTAAGCTATATTGTTTTGCAGATATTTAAATGAAATGTTTTTTAAGAAAGATTGCCTGCATACAACATGCATTATATAAGTTGAGGGGTTAAACTAAAAGTTTTTTGTCACTGTTTCCACTAAACGTTTTTTGTCACTGTTTCCATTAATGGTCCATAGCAAAAGTGAGCAAAAAGAAAAGTGAATATATTGAAATATTAACTGATTGTGTTATGTATATAATCATTACAGCCTAGGTTTCTCTGTAGTTAAAGCTTACTGATGCCACTGGACATCAAAAACCATGCTGAATACAGGGTATGCAGAGATTTTGTTTTAAAGCTGCAAAAAATATTTAATATTATTTGTGTTCTATTCATATGTATTCTAATACTGGTGGTATTTCTGTAAATATCTCTAAAATCAAGTGATATTGATATAACTACTAGCCTCATATGAAAGCTCACAAGTGTATGAAGAAAATGCTGCTGGCAGTATGTGTTGCTTGAATGGTTACTGAGATCATACAATGTGTTTATTTTGACTTATAAAATCTAGTTTAAGACCAGGAATAAAATGAATGCAAGCTTTGCAAAGATTATTTTGTGTTGAATAGTTTTCCATTTACAGTTTTCAAGTAACACGTATGATTCTAGAGATGAACATTTGTTTTCAACTGAGATTACAACTTTATTTTTTTCAAGGTAGTGTTATAAGACGGGTGGCCACGGTGGTGCAGCGGTTAGCGTTACCACCTCACAGCAAGAGGTTCTCTGGTTCGAATCTCGGCTCGGGCGCTTTCTTTACGGAGTCTGCATGTCCTCCCTGTGATTGCATGGGTTTGCTCCGGTTTTCTCCCACATCCCAAAGACATGCAGTAGGTGGATTGGACACTCTAAATTGGCCCTAGGAGTGAGTGTGTGCGTGTGTGTGCCTTCTGTGGAAGGTTGGGCGCCGGACTGGCAACTCGACACCGTAAAAACTCTACTGCCAATCATGAGCGGACAGATTATCCGCTGTGGTGACCCCTAACCGGGAAAAGAAGAAGGCTAAGTATTATAAGACCAATATTTAGTGTCTCTATTTTTGTGCAGCTTGTCCCCCTAGTATGTCTCTGAAAGTAATTACCAAGACATATCCTTTTCTAGCAATATTTCTAAGTTTATAAGAGCAATATTTAAAGCATCTGTATTTTTGGCTGTTTATCCCTAGTATGTCTCTGACAGTAATTGCCAACACAGAGCATGTTCTAGCAACTTTCTAAGTTTATAAGAGCAATATTTAGTGTCTTTTTGTTGTGCTGCTTACATTATTGTTGGGCTTTGTCCAGATTTCTTGCACTAAAAGCTTGAGAGGTGTGTGGATGGATGTCAAAAGTGAGCATCTTTATAGTAATGGGATGCTTTAAAGTATCCAGTTTTGTTTTCTAGTAGAACTTTAGAGTGTAACTTGTGTCTTTTCATAATGGCAAGACGCTGAACTGCTCAAGGAAAATAAAGTGACTCTATTGCGCTGCTGGTTGACATGTTAGAAAATGGGAAATTTTTCTAATTAAGTTCTAATTTTTTAATTCTAACTTCTAATACAGAAAACTTTTTAGTTTGAATTCTCTTGTCAATGCCTCAGGTTTATAGCAGTATTTTTGTCAAGTCTGGCTTTGTCCTTCACTCTACTCTGCTTTCTTTATCCAGTGGCATTTTTCCAGTAGTGTTTCCACAACTGGAAACTAAGCACATTCATGCCAGTATCACTACAACCTTTGTGTACTTTGGATCAGATGTTTTGCCATTAGTGTGCTATTTGGATTTTAAGGTAGGGACCGGCATGAATGTGAAGGTTTACAAATGTTGGGATATTTATGTGTGCTTCTGCTTAGTGTGTTTTTATTTTTCATGGTTGAAGATGTGAGATCTTGGATTCTTTTGGTCTTAACTGTTCCAAGACATGATGTCTTAAATGGCACATTCTTGTCAAAGTAGAGGGCCCTGGTTTTAAGTACCTTTTTAAGCACCTTTGCCAGGCCCAGACCTGGTGGTAAGACAGGGGTAGAACACATCTAAAGTGGTGAATATGAAATGCAAGTATCTACCATGATCCATGGCAGTGGCATGTTTCCCGCTGTGCGAAAATAGGGTGTTCCACATTTTGACCATTTGTCACACATTGTTAAGGTCTGTGTTCCACATTGGCCTCTTAAGGGGTTGAGACCTATGCATGGAAGAGCTCTCGGATCATGTGGCCCAGGCAGGTATGACCCTAGCCCTGTGTAACATCCTGCCTTCGCCCAGAATGATACCACAATATAAGGACAAAAATGATTGACTTCAACAATTGGCTAAGCTTCTGGTGTCATTCAAAGGGGATCCAGTATCCATCTGCCTGGGACGACATGATCGACAAACCATGATGCTTTGCCAGAAATGGTCTGCACCTGTCACCCCTGGGATTCAGTTTACTGGCTAAAGCTCTTGCCACCCCTATAGTGCCTTTTTTAGGTAAGGTTCAAAGGACAAAACCACCACCATAACAGATTCAAGCATGCAAAATCTGAAGGTAATGCTACTCAATGCTAGAAGCCCAAACCTCAAAATGCACTCTCTCGAGGCACTCCTAAAAATGGAGAACATCGATATCTGGGCAGTAACTGAGACCTGGTTCAAGGCTCCAGACAGCACCCCTGCAATACCAGGCTACAACTCTTACCACACGTTTCGGACACCAAACCAAGACCGAAACACTAAAGGTGGAGGAGTGTCCATATTCACCAAGGATATTCACACCTCCAGGCTAGTTGCCCAACACAATGCATCTGAAATTCTCCAGGTGTAACTAACATTAGGTAAGACTGCAATCCAAATTGTAGTTTGCTACAGATCCCCCACCATGCCCCAAGATTCTCACTACACTTTTCCAAACATACTAGAAAATATTAAGATACAACCAAACACCCTAATACTGGGTGATTTCAACTACCGTGCCATTAACTGGGAAAACTACTCGGGTACCAATACCTTTTCCCAACGGTTCTTGGAATTCATAAATTCCAATGCCCTGGCTCAACTAATCCATTGTCCCACCAGGGGCTCCAATATCCTAGACCTGGTCATTACCAACATGGGAGATAGATGCTCCACACCAGTGGTCATCCCCTCATTGGTCAGGTCTGACCATAAGCTAATCACCCTTGACATCCACATCTCACCCCCCAGTAAGGAAACCTCTGTAAAAAACATATCCAAAGCCATCTTCATGCTACTTAAATCAGAAGTGACAAACTTCATGACACCCATGCAGACGGGAGCTGAAAGTTCAACTGCTGAATCCTACACTAAGGCACTGTATGAGCATATCCACTCATGCATGAATCATGCCACCCAAATAGAACCAAGACGCTCTCCTCCAAAAAAAGAAGCCAATCTGGTGGTCCCCTGCCATAAACAAACTATACAACAAAAGGAAGAAACTGTTGCAGAAAAGAGGAGAATCCCAGGATGCAAAAAACTCTCTTACCAGCCTCAGTAAGAAGCTGAGATCCCTCATAAAATCCTCCAAAACTAGTTACGAAAATAAAAGTGCCAAAGATTCCAAAGACAACCACAATGCATTATATAGTTATGTCAAGAATCTAAATGGCAATGCTCAGATCTGCTCTGAGCTACAACAGAATGGCATTAAATATACTGATCCCAAGGATATTGCCAATATCTTGGCAGATCGATTTAGTGCCAACTTCACCCCCCACTCACTCCATAAAGAGCCCATCTCAATACCAAAAGATTGCCAAATTCCGGTAATCACGGCCACACAGATAGAAACCGCTCTCTCCAAAGCTAAGACTACAGCATCCACGGGACCAGATGACATCATGGGCTGTGTACTACATGAACTACAAAATGAACTGGCACCTCACCTAAGTGTCATGTTTAATCATTGCCTCACCTCAGGTTCATGCCCACTGAGTGACGCACAGCTACAGTTATCCCACTCTACAAGGGGGGATCCACCATTCCAACAGTCTGATGAGCCTGATCTGCAAGGGTATGGAATGCATTATCATGGAACTTATAAACAAAGACATTGGCAACCTTCAAACACTGGACCCCACCCAGTTTGGGTTCACGAAGGGCAGATCTTGTCTTCTGAACCTGATTGACTTCTTCAAATCAGTCTCCAGAGCTGTGGATGAGGGTAAGGTGGTCCAAACAGCCTATCTGGACCTTGCCTGAGGCCTTCGACACCACCACCCCCCCACTCTGGAATCATAGATAAACTTACTAAGCTGGGCATAAATCCCTACGTCACTCGATGGGTTGCCAACTGACTTATTGACATCACCCAGACTGTAAAAGTAGCTGACTCCAAATCCAGCTCCAGACAAGTGTCAAGTGGAGTACCTCAGGGTTCAGTCCTGGGACCGCTCTGGTTTGGCATCTACTTCTCTGAAGTGCAGGCCAACACTAAGGGATTCTGGCTAACAAAGTTCACAGATGACTGCAAACTGGGAGCCATTATTGAATCCCCAAATGATGTGGATATTCTACAAAAGGGCCTTACAGAAACAGATGCTTGGTTCCCGAGCCATGGGCTCAAGCTTAATGCCAAGAAATGTATAGTTATCCCCTTTGGGAAAAAACATGTACCCATGAATTACCACATAGGTGGCAGTACACTAAACACCGAAAATGTGATGAGAGACTTAGGGACACAGGTCGACAGTGGTCTCACCTTCGATAACCACATCGCCACAACAGTCAGAAAATTCTTCTATGTGGCACATCTCATCACTAAGGGCTTTTCAGCCAGAAAAAAGGAGGTCATTGTCCCACTGTACTCATCCCTCATTAGACCCATTATAGAGTACAACGCCCCGTTTGGTATGTATCACAAGACATCTGCAACAGCCGGAAAGGCCGCAGAAATACCTCACTAAAAGAATCACAGGCCTAAAGCAGATGCCCTATGCTGACCGTCTAAAAAAACTCCAGCTATACTCTGTAGCATATCGTCTACTCAGAGGTGATCTCTGCTTAACATACAAGGCCATGTCAAATTAAACCCTGAGCTGTTGGACATGCTCCACTTAAAGAAGTCCCAGTTCCTCAGAGCCACACACTCCAGGGATCTAAACCTTGTCATCACAGTGAACAAAACATGCTGGAGGGATAGGTTCCTGACCCAGACACACACCCCATACTCTGGAATAGACTGCCCATACATGTTAAGCAGAGCGCCTCCATAGCCCTCTTCAAAAGGAACCTTGCCGATTGGATGGGAGATAGGAAATTGACCCCGGGGGATCATGTCAGTTGCCCTGCTAGTGGGAAGAAATATCCAGGGAATTTTTATGGCTAGGCTTGTATAGGCCCTAGGGCCAATAGCCTAGTACCAACCTATGAATGTCTTCAGAGTGTGTGTGTGTGTTTGAGTAGTACATTTTTTTCTCATATTCTGCTTTATTATTTAATTCATTTTGGTCATAAACTTTCATTTTATTATCCTTTTTCCAGTTAGAAACTTTTTTTTCTCTCTGTTTCTGTGACTTTGGGCCTTGGACCAGTCCTCATAACATCCCAACCCCTTGGACTATTTTGCCTACTAGCATGCTTACTTGGTGTCTAATTTTTTGGGGTAAGGGTAGCAATATTTTGTGTGTGTTTGCTATCATGGTTTCAATCAGGTGACCTTCAGGAGATGTAGGGAGAAGTTACAAACCTTCTTATATGAGCAATCCTGCTTTCTAAGCCTTCTTTCTGAAGGAGGAGATCCATATTATTATTCCTGTCATAAAACTTTCACTAACACAATTAAAAAGAATGAGCATAGAGAGTCTTTTCTTCAGTGCATGTTTGTTTCTGTCTGGGCTTCTTATCCTATTTCTTAGCTGTTTGTCATGATGGATTCTTCTGCCTGCCACAAAACTATTAAAGAAGCCTCAGCTAGTCCTGCTGTGTTGGTTAAGATGCTAACATGTGTGATCATTGGCACCACAAATTCTGAGACTTCTTGTGCTAAATACATCCTAAGCACTCCAAGGTAAGTTCACTCGTGTTTTTCTTCCACCTTAAACTACAGTAAATTGGCAGAAGCTATGCTAAGGGTCCAAAAAAAGAAAGTCTAGAGCTCCCTGTCCCATCTAGTCTGTTCTTGGGTATCAAGAGCCTGCCAGAGCATTTTTCTGTAGAGCTGATATCTCTAGTACGTCTAACTTTGTTCATCAGGCTGCCAGTTTTGCTAACCACTGGTCTGCACCAACACCAGTGTAGCTTCTGGCATCATTCTCCCCAGCACAAGTATTAACCGTTAATCGTAGCTCAGGTGCCACTCTAATTTCTCCAAGTCTTTTGGGTTTCTAATACTATGATGGGAAAGGACCCCATTCCTAAGTCAAAATATGATTAAAGTTCGTGAAATTAGTATTGTTTTAATCTTTAATGTTAGCCAAAAATGCTCTTTGCAGCACCTGCAATGTGCCTGAAATGACTCCTTCAGTATTTTTTACAGAATTACATGTATCAATAGCATAACTAAATAAGACTGTAAATTATTTTTTATGAGACCCATAGCTCCTACTACTATTGGAACTGTTTGGGTATCCTTTTTCCACATTGCCCTCGTTTCTGCCTCCAAATCCTGGTATTTTATTATTACTTTGTGACTCTCTGAACATAAGACACTGTAATCACTGTGTGTAGCAATTTCAATGATCGATGCTGCTTTTGATTTTTCATGGACTACTATATATGGTTTTCTCTCATCTACTTTATAAAGTGTTGGTAATGGGTTCACCCATGTGATATAAACTTCATAATTCTCTATAATACTTTGTGGCTTATGTTTCCAATGTTTCTTAGCTCCTTCATTTTTGTAATGTTTGCACAATTCCCAGGGCAATAGTTTTGTCACATTAATATGCCTTTCGGTATACAGTGTATAGGCCCTTTGCCATTAGTGTATCACACCCAGTAACAAGATTAACTTTAATCCAATACTGGATTATCCTCTACATTTGAACTTCTGTTTCTTTTACTACTTCTATCCATTCAGCGTCTTTGTTATGTTCCATAGGGTCTTCATAGATATTTCTCAAAAATGTGTCAATTTCTCCTTTTTTTGGTGTTTCTATTCCTTTTGCTTTGTTTCCCAATTCGCTGTAAAACTTTTTTGTATCATCAATGAATTGCTTGTTTTGTACTTTTCCTTTATATTTATCTGCACATCTTCTAATTTTTTTCTGCCTGTACTGATAGCTTTAGTTTCTTTGCAATAGTGTATGATAGATCCTGTTATGTTCTAATACTGCTCGTTGCTTTTATCATGTCTATCTTTCTAAGTATTTTTATTCATCTGTTCTCTCTTCTCTACTCTTCTAACAGTGACACTCCATCTCGTAATTGCTTTATGGTTTTCTCTATTCACTGCTTCTGTGATGTTATTTTATTTCTTTCCTTCCTTTCCGTTATTTCCCTGTATTTTTGTGATAAGACTATACCTGTTATTCATTTAGCTGCACAGTAATATATCCTATTTACTTCTGTTATATCACATGCATTTCTGTTAATAGTCTTTATTAATGTGTTTGTTTTATCAGTCTTCTAACATTTTAGGTCTTACTGACTTTCTGTAATCTGTTTCTTTCATCAATCTTAATCTAACTATCCACCTCTATTAAATCAAGCAACTCTTCCCTTAGATTTTTTTTTATTCTAAACTGAGGGCACATTCTTTATTATCTATTTTCTGTGGGCATTCTATAGAAAGTTCCAGAACATCTTCCTGTGACATATTCTCTTCAGCTGCATCCTACGTCATCCATTGCTCTTTAATATGGGAACTCACTGGCCTATCACTCCACAACATTGACTGCACTAGAGTTGGCACCGTTTCCTGTTTCTTTCCTGGCTGTGCAACTTCAGCTGAACTTTTGTACTAGTTTCCTGCTGAAGACTCCATAGTATCTTCATGTGGTAACTGATCAGATGCTTCCCGTTCCACCTGTTTTTCCTTAATTTGAGGACTCACTGTTCCTCCATGCTGTGATTACCAGTGTTGGATGTTTTACACTAGATCCTTCACTTCACTGTTAATCCATAATTTCAGTTTCTATTTCTTTAATGTTTCCATTACTAATCCTATTTTCTGCTTCCCCCTTTGTTTTCTTGTTTTTTGTATTGTAAAATTTTCTAGATCCAGTTGCCTTTGCCTGTATTTCTCTTCAAATATTGTTAGTGCTGCTTTTTTGTATTGATTAATTTTTCTTTTCTCCATTGCATTAATATTGCACCATATCAATTTTTTTTCTTTCTTATGTCCATATTTCTTCTTCAGATGTCTCCCACTCCACCTGTTTGTCCTTACCTGGGGACTCATTGTTCCATCATGCTGTGATGTTAATGGAGTTGGATTTTCTACACTAAATCCTTCACTTCACAGGTATTCCATAACGTCAGCTTGTATTTGTGTAATTTCTGCTTTACTAATCTTCTGTTCTATGTTCCCCTTTGTGATCTTATTGTAAAACTTTCCATATCTGGTGCCTTTGTCTCTATTTTTCTTCAAATATCTTTGGAACTGTTTTTTTTTTTTTGCATTTATTAGTTTTAGCTTTCTCCTTTCTATAAATATTACATCATATCAGATCTTTCTTTCTTTCCCATGTCCATGTTTCGTTTTTATAACTTTGAAAAAAATCTCTTGTTTTTTTCTTTTATATTTTCACAGTTCTTCATTTGTTTCTTTTTCCAAATGGCCCAAAGTTTCTTGATTTGTATAATGTTTTTCATGATTCTGTTGTTTTAATGGATGCAAATTTGCATTTGAAGCTTTTGACAGTTTTTTTTTTTGTTCAAGTATTTTTCTTTCATCTAATTTCTCTCCATCTTTTTGAATACCTTCTATCCAGAAAATCTGGGCTTCTTGCATAATAGTAACAATACATCATTTTTTTCTTATCCTCAATAGTCCACTCTGTCATCTTTATGGCTCTTTTTGGCCCACCTAGTCTATTCTTGGGTATCAAGAGTCTGTCAATAAATTGGCAGAAGCTTTGCTAAGGATCCAAACAAGAAGGGTTAGAGTTCCCTGTCCCTCCTAGTCTGTTCTTGGGAATCAAGAGTCTGACAGAGCGTTTTTTTCCTTAGAGCTGATATCTCTAGTGCCTCTAATTTTATTGGACAGCATTGGTCATCAGGCTGCCAGTTTTGCTAACCACTGGTCTGCTCCAGCAGTGGTGTAACTTCTGGTGGTGTTCTACCCAGCGCAAGTATTATTTGGGTTAATCATGGCTCAGGTACCAAGCTGACATTAGTCATGGCATCACAGATCCCTACATCACTGCTGTTTCTTTTGTTAGTACTGGCACAGAGGTTTCCACTGTCAACATCACTGGTGGAGCTTCTGTCATCAGCACTGGTGCTGTGGATTTTAGTGCTAGGTCAGTGGACTAGCTTCTAGGCATTACCCTTGAGACTAGCTATTTAAACATCAGTACACTGAACTTTGAAGGACACAGGTTTTCTTTATTGCCTCAAACATAGGGATCATTTATGCTTGTTAAGCAGTTTCTGTTGCAGGGAAAAGGTTCTTTTGGTTTTCTGCAGTCCTCCTCACTCATGTTTTCCATAAAATAAGCCCTATATTCATCTGATTATGATGCCTCCCCAAAGAAAAGTATAGGAAACCTTGGTTAAAACCAACATCATCTAGCTGTCTGTGAACTCTTCTGTGGAAGACCTTGAATGAGGAGGAAAAATAAACTCCCTCCCCCCTAACTGAGAAAACCAGAAGATTGGCGAGTACTTGCAACTGATGCAGTTTTCTTTTGTGTGTGTGTGTGGAGGGGGGGGGGTGACCGCTATTCTTTCCCTTCATTGTAGACAGCAGAAGGCCTACCCTCCGGTCTTCCTGGGTACTTCTTTATCAGTGTTCATTGACATTCTCAAAGCTGCCACCAAGGTTACTTGGGAGAACTTTAATATAGTGTACTCTATTACAAAGAAAGCAAACTGTGCACTCTGGCAGCCACCAATGATGTTCTGTTTGGGCAGTGCCCCTCCAAATCAGATAGTGATTTCTGTAGCAGGCCTAGAAAAGGCTGCAATACTACAAAGCCTAGCTGTCCATTCTGTGGATAGAGAATCTTATGTACTCCTGTCCACCATGTTATCTTTTTGGGTACTAAGTTACCAAACACGTATGATATATTTCTAAAGAGATTTGGCATAAGAACTGTACCAGGCATTAGAAGGGTTACAGAATTAACAACTTCAGGAGGATTTACTGACTCAAGCCTGAATCCCCTCCAGTATGAGCTATATTTTAGTTTGTACTGAGGGAGCTATACTAGTTACAGGATCTGGTCTTGTCATGCACCCACACTTCTGGCTCCAGTTGTCTTTTTCTGAGGACATTAAATAAAAATTAATTTGTGTATTAACTAAGTTAGTGGATTGATCCACAGAGGTCCATTTTAGCTACAGTCCAGGAACAATATCTAGCTAGACAAGTGATTTGCTCACAGTCACACAAGAGGCAGAGGGAGGCTGAAGGAATCAGATCCTGTAGTACTGGAAAATGAAGTACAAGATAACAGTACAGTGCCTTAAACCACTGCACTAACCACCAGACATGATGGTGACCATTTTCATATCCCCTATTTCAGGACCCCTCCAGTTTGGGGAAAAATACAATACCTGCTATACAGGGAAAACAGAGCAAAACCCACCCCTCACTGTTGGGGAATCAGATGGGACATACAGCAGTAGACGTAGCAACAGAAGGATACTAGAAAGACACAGTCCCCCAGCCTAATTTCCAGTAAAGTCAGACCCCAAGAGTAAGGGTTTTCAGCACTTTTTGAGAGGATGCAGCCCATCTATGAATGGACAGCAGTGGCCCTGTAACTTGGCCAACTGTGTCACTCTGGAAGAAGTTGGGGATGATCTTTTCCTGCAGTTATCTGCATGGCAGAAAATAACATGGGGCAAGCATAAGTGGGATATAATATCCAAAGGGTACTTGGTACTCATTTTAGCCCTTCCCCAGCTGCCTTGTTTACCTTTGCCAAACATCCCACCCCAGCAAAAGTAAGCAGCAGACAAAGAGGTGTTAAACCTCTTGAGAAAGAAAGAGACTTCCAGGAAGCCCTCACCTGAACAAAAATAGTATGCTTTCTGTTTTTTTAGAGATCCAGTAAAACAAATGACCTCAAGCATGATATGCAATTAATAATTAGACCTGCTGACAAAGAAGGGCCATTGGCTGTTACGGATAGAAGTTATTATAAACAAACAATGGAAGCTATGTTAAATGATGTGAATGTATATGAAAAGATAGATATGGGACAACTAGATAAATGTATTATGAACATCAATCACACTATTTATGACTGTTTACAATGTTGCATTATAACACAAGAGTTATTTGAATATTTTTTAGTCAAGGAACCTCTTATACCCATCATCCGGGGAATTCCAAAAATACATAAGCACCCCATACTACCACCCATGTGACCTATAGTCACAGGGAGGGGATGGTGCACTGAACCTCTTTCATTATTTGTGGAAAGCACCCCAAACCTGTGTTAAGTAGAAATGGGTATGTGTTACATGACACAAAACAGTTTTTGGGAGATTTGTACCAATTCCTAAACTCTAGGGAGAGTAGGGATAGGTATCTATTAGTGACGTTGGATGTCCAATCCCTATTTACACTCATACCTAATGAACAAGCAGTAGACATGCTTAGACAGTACTTAAAGAATAATGGACAATTGGAACCTAAGTTTATAGATTTATTATCTCTGTTGGTGGAACTCATATTGGAGAATAATATTTTTTTTTATTTGAACATACACAATACAGACAATTAGATGGCGTAGCTATGGGCACCTCATCTGTCAATAGCTACGTCAACATTGTCATGGCTCAATGGGAGACGCACCATCTACTAGGTTTTGAAACTCGAGGAAGCATAGCATTCTATTGTAGGTTTGTAGATGACCTCTTCCTTTTATGGGTGGGAGACTCTACAACTATACAACAGTTCATTCATAATATTAATAGTAGCACCAACTTCTTGAAATTCATCATGAATAAGGTGTATGACACAATAGACGTCCTAGATGTAAGGATTAATCAGGACTTGGGGGGGCAATTTTAACACACAGTATTATATAGGAAAGGATGTTACAGAAATAGCTATATGCATCCAAGGCATATATTTAAAAATATCATAAAAGGGCAGGGGCTGAGAACCTCTAGGTTGACTACAAATTAAAGTAGCCTTGATGGGAAGTTAACAAGCCTGAAGAAAAAAAAATTTGTATAGAGGATATAAGGAAGACAAAGTCAATGATGGGCTGTCTATGGTTCTAAGGCTTCGGGGGACTATAGGAAAGCCTTATTTTTCAGAACAGAGGGAAATGGTACTATTTGGTCAGGAACAAGCTGTCTCTAGGTCAAGTGAGAATACCCATTACCTATTCAAGTAATGTGAATCTCATGCAAGAAATTTATATGAAGAACTGGGCAATATTATGCTCTGAAGATGGAATTAGACAGATCGTGGGGGATAACCCCACCTTTGCCTATAAAAAGAAAAAAAATCTGTAAAAAGGTTATGTCACCCCAGGGACTCCCTAGATAATTCCTATAATAGGAATAGAGGTACTTTTCCCTGTTCTAAATGTAATTTTTGTCAGTACATTGATAGCAGTAGTACATTTGTTCACCTTGATACAGGGAAGACAGTAGAGTTTAGAGTATCTGCTAAAACACTAGCAATTGTTTATCTGGCATACTGTATAGTATGTTCTTCATATTATATAGGTAAAACCAACCGTATGTTAAAGCAAAGGATGAGAGAACATATTTATGATATACACAGGAGGGCAGATAATAATGCTTTGGCCAAAGATGTGGCCAAGTATTATAGTACACACACATTTAGATTTATGGTTATAGAAATAGTTAGAAACAATGAAA
>NC_056741.1:313107423-313279923 GCF_019279795.1 Protopterus annectens
CAGTCTGGGGCTGGTTTCTCCCTCTTTCTCCAGATCCCCTATAAGACTCCTCACTGGCACAGCTATAGAGTTGAGATCTCAGCTGAGTGGCCAAGCCAAGACCTCCAGCACCCTCTCTGTCAAACCAGTGCTTTGTGTCCCTGCCAAAGTAGCTGACACACACACACACTTTGAGATTTGATTTATACACACACACACACACACACACACACCTGGGAAAGGCTGGCACAGGTTTACTAGTTATGCCCCCTATTGCCCAGACTATAAGGTAGTTATTACTGCCACCAGCCAACTCTTTATCGGCTATTTTAAGGCCCTTAACAAAGGGGGTCCAAAATTACTGTGTAATGTTACTATCAATGCAAATGGTAGTTTGACCAACAGGAAGGCTATGAAAAGTGGACAACACAGTATAATCAAATAAATATGCAAGTACTCTCAGAACATAAATATGACTCTACACAGATCAGCCACAATGAAAGGTTTAAATATGTTTAATAATAAATAAAAGAACAAGAAAATACTCAGTAAATAATCACAGTTACATCAGAATTCATAATCACAGGAAATACTTAAAATAACATTGCATAAAGAAAACATCTAAGCTATACTTCAGCTATACTTCAGTATATTCCTGTCTTTTTCTAGGAGAAATTACTGTTCCCTAGTTAACTTACTTACAGAGCCAGGCAAGACAGATGTGAGTGGGTCAATTCCAGATAGCTGGGAACTGGTAGTATCTCCTTCTGTCACACTTCTATACAAATCCTATTAATATTCAAATGACATATAATTATTTACAAAATTCCAGATAGCTGGGCTGGTACTATCTCCTTTTGTTACAACATGTTACAGACAAGGCATGTCTGCAAAAGAACTTAACTAAATTGACCATTTGGGCACAGGAGAATAATATGCTGATAAACAGGTAAAAAACTAAGCATATGAGATAAATCGAAAGGTGAACATTTAATGCAGCACACAGCAATTGAAACTATAGATTCATTTAAGGACCTGGGTATATGGGTAGATCCAGCTTTGAATTTTTCTAATCATATCAACTCTTTGGTTAATGATAGTTATAGCACTATAGGTTGTATAAAAAGATTTATGAAGTCTAGGAAATCAGAAATGATGAAATCATTGTTTGTTAGTTACATTAGACCCAAACTTGAGCATGGAATATCAATATGGAAACTGTATAAGAAAGCAAGCATGAGGAAAGAGTACAGCAGAAATATACCAATGGCACCCATGAATTTGAAAATTTAAGTTATTATGAAAGACTAAAATATCCAAACTTGTACCGTGTCTCTTATAGATATCTAAAAGGAGATCTTATTTGGATTTAGAGATAACTACCTCTTGGAATGTTTGGGGTTATTAAAAAGTAGTAGAGAATCATTAGACAACCTATGTAGAAGATTCTATAGGAATGAGCAGTGTATTAGTTGGTTCTCTGGGAGAGCAGCTAACGTATGGGACAGACTACCAAATCACATTAAAGCAAGTTACTAGTTTAGATATTTTTAAGAACAGCCTGGACACTTATTATGGAAATAAGTGTTTTGGTATATTAACAGGCTAGAAGGGCTTTAATGCCTTTGCTTGATATATTTGTATGTATGTATATTCAGCTTTTCAATGAAACAAAATGTTATCAGGAGGTCTGCCCTCATGAGGGCATTCAAAGTTACCTCTCAAAAATGATTTTAGCAATAATTACTTACTCTTTTGCTGGCGGATATTTTATAGAGTATCTCAGTAAAAAATAAAATAAGTTTTTTTTTGTTTCAGTTTTTGCCCATAGAGATCCTTTAAGTAAAGCCCCCACTCAGAGAGGACACTTTTGTGGTTAGAGTGGGTACTGGTAGGGGCTGATTAAAAGGACATCCTGCAGTGAGGTCTTTTGGATGTGTCCACCAAAGAGATGCTTCAGACATGACTTTGAAAGCCTTACAATTTTTGTCACGAGTTCTATTGTTTAACACCATTCTATTTGTAGTATCCACTGAAGTATTCTCACGTGGAATCTAGCCTTGTGAAGTACTTTGGATTTGCCTGTCATCAGGCCAAGAACTTGAGAACCATGGATAGTTCTACTTTTAGTTTGTGGCACAAATTTTCCAAGGCTTGGACTATGGGTGATACTCTGTACTCCAGTAAAATAGCCATTTGTGGAATGGTAGCTAATTGACACTAGATGAAGATCAGATTTTTGGAAGGTTCAATTTGAGAGTTTGAAAAATTTAGAGTTCCCCATGGATAGGCAGAGCTGCAGTAAGTATTCTCTTGCTAACATTAAACTTTCATGGGAGAAGTGATGAGCCAGATCATCTAAATATGGAAGATATTTTTCCCCAACAGTCACATGTGGGCAGTAAATGAAGCCATTCACTTGGTAAACACCTGGGGGCTGTGGTAAGATCAAAGGACTCTGAACTGAAAATGAATGGCTTACACCTGAAGGCGCAAAAAAGTATAGATGTTCTGTAGTCCTATCTCGCCTTCATTCTTACATATGGGTTCGGGGCTGATCCTCAGCTCCGACCTGGCCGATTACAAAGCTCAACATCTCTTAGCTGGCTCGTGGCAAGGTAGGTATCCCATAGTGCACTAGTAAGAATCCCCAGATCTCGTTTGCCACGTCTACGAGTTCAGAAGTGCTTCTTGCTTGGCCGTGGCTAAGTTGCATATTTTTCATTATTATTATACTTTTATTGATACTTCTTCACATAAGATAGCTTAGTTTACTTAGTCTTAGTAATTGTTTTTCATAGGTAATTAATAATAGTGTGTTTTTGCTAAATTTACGTAGTTAGTGTTGAGAACTTGTTGGCTGTTTTAGGCCCATTTTTTGTTTCCTGTGTGGTATCCTTCTGTGTGCTAGTTTTAACATAGTTCCTATTACCGTAGGTCCATGTTTGGCTTAGGACCTTGTTTTTGTCTAGATTTTAATAGTATATTGTGTGCAGTGTCGTTTTCTATTAGTGACTGTTTAAGATTTACTATTTCTGTTGTTTCTGACTTAGCATCTTTCCTGTTTCCACAGCTAGGTCCGTTTAAGTTAGCGGACCTAGTCCTCTGTTTAAATTTTTGACTCTTTAACTTAAACGGGCCTAGCCCTGTTGAGGAAGAGGACCTAGTCCTCTGTTGTTTTTCTCCTCTGTGCATGTGTGTTAGTTTAGCGGGGCTAGGCCTGTTTAAGTTAGAGGACATAGTCCTCATAGTATTTTGTGTGTAGTTTCGTAAAAGGGCGAGGCCTGTTTAAGTTAGAGGACCTTGTCCTCTCTTCTGTTTCATAGATCTTCCTTTTGTAGTCATGTCGAAGGAATCCAAAGATCATAAATTTTCAGGTTTTAAAAAGTGCTCCCAAAAAATGTCGATTACTGATGGGCACAGTAATTGTGTTTGCTGCCTCAGAGCCATTCATCTACAGGAAACTTGTTCTATCACTCCTTCAGCTCCAGAGTTCTCCAGGAAAGAAAGAACAAGTTAATACTGAAAGGTCTCCTTAAGCCTTCCTTCGAGGAGGACTTAGCCAGCACTTCTTCATCCTCTATGTCTCACTCATCAAAGAAAGAGAAGGTCAAGTCAGCCAAGAGACATTCTCCAGCACCAAATATTTTGTCTGAACCTCCTCAGAAAACTTTAAACTTGGATAAGCCTTCTACCTCTTCAGCTCCACTGTCCTCGGAGCCAGTCAAGGTCATCGATGTTGACACTGCAGTGTCAGCCCCAAGTCTTTCGGAGCTGACTACTGAGAAATTGCCATCAGAGCCAGTCCAGAGAACTATTGCTGGTCTCCTCAACTTTCCGATCTCCCATTTTACAGAGATCTAGGTCGCCTACTCTGTCATCCAGATCCTCCAAGAGCCTTTAGGAAGAGGATGTAGAGAGAGTAGTGCTTAGACTTTTGAAGTCATCTGCTTTTCCCAAATTGTTGTTGGCTCTGACACAATTGGTTCCGGAGCCATCTAAGACCATACTCCCTGTTGTGGTTCCTCCTCCGAGCTGTGTTGGTCCTTCAGAGCCAGAGATTTCGGTGCCACTTGTTGTGGAAACTTCAGTTCCAGCTCTCCTTGTGACTGTCTCAGAGCCGAGTTCCGCTCTGACACCTTTGGCACCATCCTTAGTGTCTACGAGCTGAAGCTCACCAGTCGGCCCTGACAGGAATGCTTGGACCCAAACCTCTTCAGTGCCGAGTCTACCTCTCGGTGCGTTGGCTAGGTTGAGCTCGGACCCTACATCCATCTCGGAGCTGATCACTTTGGAGCCGAGGGCTACCTCAGTTTCCTCAGAACTGAGGCTGTCTTTGGAGCTGGAGAGATCTGCATTCAAGATGATGAGGAGCTTGCTGTCCCAGTCATCTGCTCTGCACAAGGGTACCGTTACTCTTCCCCCTCAAGCACCAACCTCTGTCTCAGCCCCCTCTCTCTCCCTTGACAGCAGAGACCCACAGCCTCAGGAGCCCCTGTTGGGTGGCCCCCAGTCTTCTGAGACCTCCCCAGTATACCCTTCTGAGGAGCCCCCTTGGAAGAGGACATGCAAGAGGAAGCATGTAGACTGCCCGGATGAGTCCATCACCTCAGACACTGACCTCGAGGAGTCAGAAGGGTCCCCCAGGTCATCCTCTGATGATGTCACCTTTGTAGACATCTTAGAGATCCTGAAGCAGAGAGATGGCTGGCCCACTGTCACTCCTTCTGATGAGGAGTCAGTGTACCTGAAGGCTTTCGGGTCTCAACCTTCAGCCTCTTGGGTGTCTCCACCTTTTGATGAACTCCGGGACCTAGTTAGTCGAAAGGTGTGGGAAACTCCTGATGTCATGGAACCAGTCCCCAGGAGACCCAACAAATTTCTCTTGGCCCCTAAAGAGAAAGAGTTCTTGACCAAGGGTGTGCCTGTAGATGCCATGGTGGTGGCGGCAGCCACTAAGAAGGAACTAGCGGAGACTTCATCTGTCCATCCACCGAACAAGGAGTCTCAAACGATGGATAGATACGGGAAGCATATCTTCACTTCAGTGGCTTTTACTCTCAGATCGCTGAACTATCTCACACATTTTACTAGGCTTCAGAGAGATCGCCGCTAGGAGATACTCTTCCAAGGTACATCAGCTGAAGGAGTCTTTGAGAAGGTGGCTTTTACTCTCAGATCGCTGAACTATCTCACACATTTTACTAGGCTTCAGAGAGATCGCCGTTAGGAGATACTCTTCCAAGGTACATCTGCTGAAGGAGTCTCTGAGAAGGTTACTGCTCAGTTGCCTACCTTAAACTCCATCATGAACTTCTCCATGAGGCTAATCTCCTATGCAGCCGACGGAGTGAGTAGGGCAGCGGGTTCAGGAGTTTCCCTTAGGAGATACTCCTGGATGCGCTTATATAATTTTGCGTAGCCCTTCAAATCTACCTTTACCAATGCCCCCTTCGATGGTTCTTCTCTGTTTGGACCAAAGGTAAAAGATACACTCACCAGGTGTGAACAGGAAGGGAAAACTCTCTCTGCAGTGGGAGTACATTTTACCGTCCCTTCTAGACCATATCCCAAGGGTCAGAGAGGCAGGCAGAAAAATGTGTGGCTCAAGAAGTCCCAGAGATTTTTCCCAGATGCACAAGGTGATTCCTCCTTCAGAGGCAGAGGAGGAGCTAATGGTAGATGTTGCCCTAGAGGCAGGGGGGAGGTCCACAAAACCAGAGTGGCCGCGATTCCTTTCGAGGCTGTCCCTATCAGCGCTCCTGATGTGGTGCTTGGCTACACTTCTCTGGAGCCAGTCTGGGGTCACTTATCTTTGTATCCAGAAGCCTGGCTCAACATCACCCAAGACAAGTGGATACAAAGAATACTCACCAGAGGATACTCCATACCCTTCTTTCTTCCACCCCACACCCCCAAGAAGATCTCAGATGTTCCACCCAATCACAGGGATCAAGCAACTATAGAAATTCAAAAGTTGCTTTCAAAGAGAGTCATCCAAACCGTCCCCTCAGACCAGACAGGGTTCGGAACTTACTCCAGATTCATTTTAGTGCCAAAACGAACAGGGGACTGGAGGCCCATTTTGGACCTCAGCAAACTAAATTAATCCATAAAGAAGGCCAAGTTCTGAATGGTAACACTGCAATCTATACTCCCTCTGTTAGGGAACGACAATTGGATGTGCTCCATAGACCTCCAAGATGCATACTACCACATAAAAATGGACAGAGCATCGAGGAGTCATCTACGCTTCTGGCTGGGAACCAGTCATTACCAATTTCGTGCTCTGCTCTTTGGTCTCACCACAGCTCCCAGGCTGTTCACCAAATGCATGGCGGTAGTGACAGCTCACCTGAGACATTGTGGATTCCAAGTGTTTCCGTACCTGGATGACTGGCTCCTGACCGCCACCACCAGGCACCTACTCCTACAAGCCAGGGATTCAACCATTCAGCTCTGTACCCAGCTGGGAATTGTGATAAATTGGGAAAAGTCTGCCTTGTTGCCCTCTCAATTTGTGACTTTTATAGGTGCAGAAATAGACACAGTCTATGGCTTGTCTCCCTGCAGACAGAATTCAAAACCTCAGACAACAGATTTACAGCTTACTTCCTCTACAAAAAGTCAAGGCAAAGACAGTACTGAAACTCTTAGGGATCATGGCCTCTATCATAAATCTAGTTCCACTAGCCATATTGCATATGCGAATTCTTCAATGACTACTTTTTTCCTAGTGGTCTCTTCAACAACTGCCTCTATCTCATCATATTCTCATAATGGAGTCTTGCAAAAAGGACCATCGTTAGTGGATTCAGTCTGATCAGCTGATGACAGGAACACCCTTCCTCCCTTGCTAACCCATTGTTACTGTGACCACGGATGCCTCCCAGATTGTGTGTGTGTGTGTGGGGGGGGGGCATTATCTAGGCAGGACTGTCCAAGCACATGGCAAGATCACGAGGCTCACCTGCATATCAATGTCCTAGAGATGAGAGCAGTGCTTTTAGCATTGTAAGCACTTCACAACTTTCTTCCCTTAGGGACGATAGCAATCCAATCGGACAATATGTTAGTGGTATGGTATCTAAACAAGCAAGGAGGAACCAGATCTTACCCCCTTTGTTGAGAGGCTCTTCGTGTTTGGCAGTGGGTGATATCTTCCCAGAGCTTTCTAATAGCAACGCATATCCCGGGGACAACCAACATGATAGCCGACAAGCTCAGCAGGGCAATATTGATGCTTCACGAGTGGTCTCTGAATCAGAAAGTAGCGGAACAGATTTTCTGCAAATGGGGACATCCTTGCTGCGATCTTTTTGCCAGCCTGATCAGCGCCAAATGCAGTAGCTACTTCTCCCTTATTCCTCCTCCGGGGGATCCACCGAGAGACGCACTTGTTCACGATTGGCTTCTGGGACTCCTTTATGCATTTCCCCCATTTCCACTCATATCAAAAGTAATTGAGAAAGCAAAGTTCTTGGGAAGCAAAATGATTCTGATCACTCCTTACTGGCCTCGTCAGATTTCGTTCCCCTTCCTCGGGCCTCATCTCCTAGACGATCCATGGACTCTGGACCCAGTTCCAGACCTCTTGACACACATGTCAGGCTCCCTTCACCCCTGGCTCCATAACCTCAACTTGACAGTGTGGCTGCTCCACTTCCATCCCTAGTCAGGCTTTATGATTTTTCACCTGCTGTAACTCATATCCTTACATCTTCCCACAAACCTAAACCTAGAATTCCTAACTGAACTTTTCCATCAGGGATCAGCTGCTGCTACAATTAGAGTTCAATTGGCAGCGATATCAAACTTTCATTTGGGACAACATGAGTCTAATCTGATGGCCCACAGATTATGTAAAATGTTCCTTAAAGGCACTACCTTGCTGAGACCTCCTTTTCAGGAACCTGTACCTCCTTGGGATCTAAATTTCGTTCTGTCCAAACTAACTTCCCCGCCTTTTGAACCCGCACATTCATGTGAATTAAAGTTTCTGTCTTGGAAGACCTTGTTTCTAGTAGCTATCACATCCGCTAGATGGGTATCAGAGTTGCAAGCACTGTCAATCAAACCTCCTTATTTGATTTTTCATAAAGACAGAGTTCCCCTTTGTACAAATCCTTCCTTCATCCCTAAAGTTTGCTCTCAGACTAATTTGAACCAAACTATCGAACTGCCTGTATTTTTTTCCTAATCATTCAAACAGTGCAGAATATAAATTTCATCAACTTGATGTTCACAGACAGTTACAGTTCTACCTACATAGAACTAAGGAACGTAGAAAATCAGACCAATTGTTCGTGCCCTTTTCTGAAACTAGAATAGGTCTGCTAGTCTTTAAAGTGATTCTATCTAATTGGATTTCCAACTGTATTTCCTTTATCTTCTCCTCCAATGGAAAGAACCTTCCGTTTAAAACTAAGGCTCATTCCACAAGATCCCTGTCCACATCTGCTGCCTTTCAAGCCAGGGTTCCAATTGACAGTATTTGTGCAGCAGCAACTTGGGCTACCCCTCATACATTTGTTACTCATTATAAATTGGATTTGACCTCCAGGGGTACAGCCTCCTTTGGTTCCACGGTACTCAGGAGTATATTCCAGTGAGCCACCAGAGAAAAAGGTGCTAGAGACGCTGTCCCATATGTAAGAATGAAGGCGAGATAGGACTACAGAACATAAAGAAGTTATGTACTCACCATAATGGTCCATGTTTGTAGTCCATCTCGCCCTTCATTCTTACGAACCCACCCACCTACCCCCATCCTGGAAGGATCTGGAGACAGGATAGTATTGCCTTTGGTAGGGTGGAGACCTTTCATTGTTGTTGTTCTTTCTAGATAACCTTTTCTATATCTCTGTATTTAGCAGCAAACAAGATCTGGGGATTCTTACTAGTGCACTATGGGGTACCTACCTTGCCTCAAGCCAACTAAGAGACTTTGAGCTTTGTAATTGGCCTAGTCAGAGCAGGGGATCGGCTCTGAACCCATATGTAAGAATGAAGGGCGAGATGGACTACAAACATGGAATGTTATGGTGAGTACATAACTTCTTTTTCTGTAAGTAAAACTTACCATAACAATAATAGATGTTCTAAGTCACTGTAACAATAACAATAGATGTTCTAACATTTCAATGTTGCAGTAGCCTAAACTACATGAGTCCTCACCCCACTGCAACCTGTTAGCTTTACAAAGCCAAGGGTGCCTTACTCAGACTCCAACTGTCAGGCCCTCAAGCACAGCTACATAAAAGTACAGTTGGAGGGCAAAATGCTTCAGACCATTTTTGTGTGCAGGAGGAAGGCAATCTGAAGACAGTGCTAGGAAACAAACCAAACAGCAACTGTAGACAAAAAAAGGAATGGAGTAATCCACACCCTGGCAACCCCAAATAATTATCAACAAAAATGGGAGCTGGTGGGACAGGAGGCTACTGCGACAATGATCTATTAGAACATCTACGTTTTGGTAAGTTTTACTTAAACTGTACTACATTCAAACTAGGTCACTGTTGCAGTAGAGTAAGGCATACAGGTAAATTACCATAGCTTAGGGAAGAAAAAGGGAGGAGGCCAATAAACCAGTACTCCAGGATCTTCTGGATAATGGTCTAGCAAAGCCTGTTCTGGCCTGGAAAAGGAACCCAGTTTGTAGTCATTTATAAAAGTGTGTATAGAGGGCCATATCACTGCCTCTAGAATACTTCTAAAGTCCACTCTTTCCAGAAAGCTACAGTAGAAATCAAAGTTCTTGTAGAATGGGCTGTAACCCTACTTGGAAGCGGCTTATTATGGTGAATATAACAAAAGGCAATAGCATGAGATAACCACCTGGAAATGGTTTGTTTTGAAACTGGTTGCTCTTTCCTCTTATCTTTATAGGATACAAACAGCTAATCAGCTTTCCCAAAGATTCCGGTTTTGTCAGGGTAGCATCTGAGACACCATTTGACAACTAGAGTGTGAAGGATCCTTTCTCCTTTGTTCTTAGGTTCAGGAAAGAAAACTGGGAGATTAATAGTATCGCTTAATGTAAACTCTTGAGACCAGTTTTTGACATAAAGGTATAGGGTTTGGTCTGAAAGAAACCCTGTCCCTGTGGAAAACAAGTATGGTTGACTCACTATAACAGCTTGTAATTCAGATACTCTCCTAGCAATGAGAAAACAGTCCTTCATGTCAAGAACATCAATTCAGCCTCATGAACCAGTTCAAATCGTAACTGAGTAAAGCTTCTCAAGCACAATGTTCATATATCAAGGAAGAGCCACCTGCTTCCTTGGTGTACAAGTATGTAACACCCCTGTTAAAAACTGCCTAACTTGGGCATTCTTAGAAAAGGAGTGACAAGGCCAGACAAGCAGAAATGGCTGTCAAATTTGTCTCGAGAGTAATATGAAAGATCACTGGACAGTAATTCATACCAATAATCAAGGACCAAAGGCAGTCAGGTGTTAAGAGGATCTTGGCTCTTTGACTGGCACCACGTAAAACATCTTTTCTACTTACCCATACATGATTTTTCTAGTAGCAGGTTTTCTTGCTCCCTTTAGTACCTGCTATACATAGTCAGAATAAAAGATTCTTAAAAGCTATCAAAGTTTTATCATCCAGGCAGTTAATTGAAAAGTTTCTAGACTGAGGTGTATCAAACTCTCGTCTTGTGTGTGAGTAAATCCAGTTTATGGGGAAGCTAGTGGTAATTGTCCTTAGTGAAATTGAAAAGAAGAGAAAACCACTGTTGGCTTGGCCAAAAGGAAGTCATCAGCACAATTTTTGAGAGACCTTCAAAACCTTTACTAGATCCCTAGATATCGATGGGAAAGGTAGAAAAGCATACAAGAACATTCCCTTCCATGGGAATGAGAAAACATCTTCCATGACTGTTGGAGTCCTGAAGCAGAATTTCTTAAGTTGTCTATACTGAAGGGAGGCAAACAAATCTGCTTGAGGTGTCCCCTACAGTCAGATCAGTTCATCTTAGAAGACCCCAGGATAAAGGTTTCATTTTTTGGGAGTCTGCCCTTCTCCTGCTGAGCTCATCTGTAATGATGCTTTGCTCTGATGGAAAGTATGAAGCCTGAAGAGTTAAACTGAGCTGAGTTGCTACCTGCCAGGATATAATAGGAAGTCTGCAAACAGGGTAAGATCTGGTATCCTGTTTATTTGTGTACCACATCACCAAGGTGTTGCCTGTGTGCATCTGCATAAGTTCCTGGGGACCAGAGTTTATTCATCTTTCAAAGGACTGATAACATCCAACATCTGTTTATATTTATGTGCTTCCACAGAACCTTTTGAAACTACTACCCATACCAGATCTGAGACATCAGTGGTAAATGGCTGGGAGGTTGGATGGGAGAATGGAAGACCAGGATTGCAAGCTGCCTGGTTTACCCACCATCCAATCTGCCTCTACAAATCCTAGGACTGGAATCTGAAAGGAGAAAGGGTGTGGAAGTTCAGTCCAGACTGATCTGAGATACCATTATATTTTCTTCATTTGTATTCTGCCAAGGGGAGGAAGTATTGAAACATGTCTACTTTGTATGGAGGTAGAAAGGCTCGTGCCAAGGCAGAGTCCAGCAAGCATCCCAGGAAAAATCATTCTGTTTGAAAGGTTGAGAGAAGGCTTCTGAAAGTTGATTTGAAGTCCAGGCTAAGTAGAAGTTCCTGATCAACTGCTAAAAGCTCATTACAGCTGGACAAAGAGTCTACAAAGATAAGATAACTGTCCAAAGATGGAAAAAATGTGAATGCCTTGAAGTCTGCAGTAATCAATGACTGAAACTAGGCATTTTGTAAGAACTCCCCGAAATGTATGGCAATATAGAATTGATGATAGCCATCCTTTAGACCCAGAATTACAGAATTACAATGAAAGCTGGGGGGGGGGGGGGGGGCAGAGATACAAGAGACTGAAGATATAACATATTGAATTTTGGAATCTTGACAAAAAGGTTTAAAAAAGAAAGATCCAGTACAGACCTCCAGGATCCTTCTGTTCTGGAAACTATAAATATATTTATTTATGAAAAAATATATAAACTTTATTGAATTATCACTTGTGACACAGGCAAACTTACATTTACATAGAAGTAATCAAACCATATTAACAAGTTCAAATTTATAATCATTATACATCACATATATTGTTTTATACAATATAATCAAAGCAACATTACATAAATTGTATAGATTCCTTTCTTCTCTGAAACCTCTTTCCTCCTCTAAAACATTTTTCTACATGTATTGTTCCCACAATTTCCATTTTGAAAACTAGAAAAAATTTTGAATACGTAAACTTTTGCTTATGACATTTTGAGGCATAGGTTCTATGACCCACCAACAGCAATTGCTGCAAAATAGGAGGAAAGAGAGACCTGGTTGTCTGGACAAGAGGGAATTCCCTGTCAAGAAGGGAGGGATTCCCACTGTGAAGTGTACCCCTACTGGATTACATTCAGAACCCAAATAATCGGATGCCACAAGGGAAGATGAAGTCTTAAAAGACATGAAAAAGTTGCCAGGGTTGGGTGCGGTACACCTAAACAGGCCGCTACTCATGCAGACTAGGAGGACTGTTCTCGACTTTTAGGGGCTTTACCTTTTTGTTTTTTAGTCTACTTTCCATTGCTCCTTAAAACCCCAATTTCTGGTTCCTTGTTACTTAAAATGCTTACTGGAAAAGGGAGCTGAGGAAGAGGGAAATTAATATTTAGTGTGAAAAAAGACAAATGAAAAATCTGAGTTACTCCTTGAGTCAGTTTCCCCCTTTCATCACAGCACCTCAGCCACAGAAGGGCCTAACATGTTTTTTATCTAAAGGAGAATTTAAAACATCAGATTTATCATCAGGAAGATGTTTAGAACAAAGCCAAGGAATTCTCTTCAAAACTGACCAGAAGCAGCAGCTCTAGAGGAAGAATCAACATCATAAGCACACTGTAAATATGCTTAATCAGATGAGAAACAGCTGTCACAGAACAGTTTTATGAATTCTTTACCTCAGAAGAAGGAAAGCCCGCCATTAATGTCTGTATATTCTCAAAAGATAACAAAAGCTTTAACTCATTACGGACTACTGAGAACTTCAGGTGCTTTTGTAGTTGCATCCTACTGATGCTCCTGTGTGTCTGATATAGCCTGATGTACCCTGTTTACATTTGCATTAACAATTCTAAAAAGAATAAATAAATAAAATAATCTAAAACAATGCTATATACAAACTAATGAAAGATTTAATCTTAAAGGCAACACAGATGTACTGATATTTAACTTCTCTTACATGCTGCAAAAAATTACTTGTTATGCATATACTATTTACTTATATTTCCATAATTTTCATATTTTTCTAAATATTTAAACAACCAAATAACACAGACAGAACGGTGTAGCCTCACAGGGAAGCTCATATATGGATGAACATGCTGCTGACAGCATGTAGCTTGAGTGGTTACTGAGATATTATAAGTTGTTTACAAAATATTACAAAATGAATAATTACTGTGTTTATTATGACTTAGGAAATCCATTTTAAGACCTAGAATATAATGAACAGTACCACTGTAATGATTTGGTTATGCTGAGCATTGTCATTTACATTTCTTTCATAACTTTTATCTATCTAGCTAGCTATCCATTCTTTTGTTGATTTGGTTAGTCCCACTAGGCTAGTGGTCTCCTTTTCAGGGAAGAGTTGAGGTGGCATTTATACTACTTCTAGAGGACATTTGGCCAGGGCTTTGGAGAACATCCCCTACTCTTTTAGATAGGCACTTTGGGATCTGTTACATCCACCTGTGCTATCACCAACTCAAGCAGATGTGACGTTGGTTTAACCGTATCTGAAGGATGACACACTCAGGAATACAACATTCCCCTGTGCTGCACTGCAGTTTCGGCAATCCGTAAACCCGGTATGGGAATAGAATCCACAGCCTTGTACACCAAAAGCTGTTGTGTACTACCTACTGTGCCACTGATATTGTTTTTTTATTTTATGGCTTCAGGGATATGAACATTTGTTTGAAATGTGAGGACATAATTTGATTTTGTCAAAAAAGCTCAGGATGCAGTAACTGGAAATTAGAATGCAAACCTTCAGAGCTCATTTGGAGTTAACAAATTAACATACATGCTTGGCAGTTTAAAATTCTGAAAGTTAATGTAATAGCCAAGTACATTTTCTTTCCTATCATTGTCAGGGGGATTGGTTTAATAGCTGTAACCTGTCTACTAGAAGCAGATGTCAATTGAGAAATAACTGCTGGGTCTGCTTAGGATTAGACATCAGGTACTTGAGTGTCTGGGGTATGTTGTATATCTTGTCAAACTTCTTGGGGGCTGGAGATTGATCATCAGGTAAGCTAGAAGCAGTAAGGAAAACCCTCTCTAAGAGGTAAGGCAGGAGGAGGTAGAGCTGCAGCTTTGGGCATCTCAGACTGTAACAAATCACAATACATTTTTGTTCCACAGGAACCTCATCCTGATCCCTTAGAAAAAAATCATCTTATATAAAGAATCAATGAAATAAATCGCTGCAGCAGAGAAATCTGATGATAAAACCTTCCTCAGACTCAAACTGAAAAGTTCTTGAAATACAACCATCACCCTGCAATACCTGTTTGTCAGAAAAAGGAACTCTTCTTTTTCTTACCCGAAAAATGAGAAGGCAAAGAAAAAGCATGCACACGTTCTTGGAAAATCCCAGTAAATCTGCCGTCTATAGAAATAGAAACAGAAGCCTGCTAGTTTTTTCTCACTAAGCACACTCTTCATGAAGACAGACTGACATATTAATTACTCTGGACCCAGCTTCCAACTGCGTTTCTATCCGAGAGAAGACCCTTCACCTGCCCCTTTACCTGACACCATCAATAGTGACTCTCCATTGCTCACAAAGGACATCTGTAAAGCTGCAGAGGACATGGCTATTTCCTGGACTTTGGTGGCCAAAAAAAACTACACCAGAAGGACTGCGGAAAAGATGGTTGGTCTGAGGAACAAGGAATGGCCACAGCAGAGTCACCCATGAGGCAGAATGGAAGTCAGCCTGACACTCAAAGACTCTTTAATAGCTTTCTTCTTTTTATGTGCAGGGGAAGGTACTACTGCAGACAGTGGAGGTTACTCCATAGGTGAGCCAAGGAAGAGACTTCAAAAAGTAGAAAATGGAGCCTGGACAAGTCAGTAAAGTGTAGGTAGAAAACAAGTGGTTCAGAGACCAAGATAAGTAAACCACTAACAATCCCGAACAATCAGTGCCCTGGCTTAAATACACAAAGTTTTACAGTTTAAGTAAAATTTCAGTCAAAAGCAAAAATTCCTCACAGAAAGTTGACACATACACACACACACACACACACACACACACACATATATATATATATATATATATATATATATATATATATACACATGTATATCTCTGCATAAAAGCTCTCATAGAAATGCAATGACAAGTCGAACACATTCAGTTTCCTAACTAAACACAAATCATTTCACAGAAAAACTAAGTTTTCTTCATAAAATAAGTTAGTAGAAGACTTTGTCCAACATGGATTTATCAACCCAGGCCTGAAGATCGCCAGCTGACTGAGCTTCACAGGGTCTAATAATGGAGTGCTCTCTTTGGTGGCAAAAAACCTCAAGTTTTTACACTTCAAATGTACTTTTATGAAGCTCTGTTCAAGCTCCTGACAGTTGGAACTCATGGAAGACAGCCTTAGCTTTGGAATGCTGTAACAGTGATATATGTTGTACATTCTCCTAAATACTTTGGCTATCTTGATGTGAAGGTAGGCATTCTGAAGATCTAAAAAGCACATCCAATGTCATGCTTGCAAGCAAGACATGATGGATTGGACCATGACTATCTAGTTGATTTCTTTCTTTCTTTCTTTATGTACCGTTTCAAACAGTTGAGGTTTAGAATCAGTCTGAGATCCTGAGCCTTTTTGGGCACAAGTACAAATCTTAAGTAAAACCAAGATAATCTCTGATCTGATGGGACATCTTGAATATCTGTTTTGAACAGAAGGTTTTGCAACCTCTGCTGAGCCACATTTCTCAGTTGGGGTTGGAACAATAAGCATTATTATGGGTAGTTTGGAAAATTGGAATTGTACAGCCACTAACTATAATCTGCCTGATACAAACATCCTGCATAATGGCCTGTCATAAAAGTGGATGCAGACAGAGAAATCCAAGACTGCCACCAGAGTGGGACAGTCTGTCAATTGCTCAGGGACCATACTGTCTAATTCTGGGAAAGGGACCACAGAACTCTTGCTGGTGCAGTCTGCTTCTGCCTGTATGGTTAACTTGCAGCCATTAGAGAAGTTTCCACTACCTCAGGAATTTCCATCAAAATGCTGCTGTAGTTGGGCCTTTTCAAACCAAATATTAACTCTTGATTTCTCTGAAGTGACCTTTGAGGAACAAAAACTATGAGAATCTTGCCCTCCTGCCCACACTGTTGCAGCTTTCTTTTACTTTTTATACAAATAAAAAAATCCTTGAAAGGCGGCATTCGTAAAAACTGCCTTGAAGTGTTCTGAAAAGCCAGTTAACACATCTACACATGGCATCTCATTGTAATGCCTGATCCTGCAGAATGAACTACTCCCTTAAGTGCATTATGAAGGATGTGGAAGGAAAACAATTAAATAGAATTTATGGCTACCACCCAAATGGTTTTCAAATAAATATGATGTCTCTAGGTCTTATCAGCTAGTTCTCTTTGAAAACATGCAGTAGGCACCAAGTAATTCATCCCCTGATGGAAAACATACTGGATGCATAGACTCACTTTCTTAACCTAGTCATCATTCTACAGTCTCTGGGAGATGAATAGCCTGGGCATCCTGTGGAGCTTCTCATTTGGTGGCTGCTGACACCACGATAGAATATACAAGTGGCCCCTTACTCCACTTGGCTATCCTAGGTATGGGCTTCTCAAGTTCTGGCTCCCTCCAAACCTTGGTTCAAACCATATCAATAAACTTATCAGGAAGGATCCACTCATGTTGCTGGGCATGAGGATCTGTGTTTCATGTAGCATCTCTTTCTCTGGGGAGGTGGGGATATATGGGCCATGATACCTTTCGTGGCATACTCCAAGATCTCATTATACATAGGGTCTACTGGAAGGTACTGGGGAAGCCTCCTCTTCTTTCAGAACCATGTCCAGGGAAGGGTTTTCAAAGAGGAGTGAATGTGCTTCCGTCATGCATAGATTCATAGGTGTGTACTAGGCTAATGGCTCTGCAAGTCTATCCCATAGGATTACCCTGGCATCGTGCCACCCAACCTTGGTTCCCAGTACCTCTGTTGAGTAGAGCCACTGGAGTGATCCCTGGGGTGAATTTTCTATTTCCCATCCAGTCATCAAGATTCCTCTTAAAGAGGGCCAGTGAGGTGCTCTGCTTGACATGTATGGGAAGTCTATTCCATAGCATGGGCAGTCTCTGGGTTATGAACCTGTCTCTCCAGTACGTTCTGTTGATTGTGGTAATGAGGTTGAGGTCTCTGGAGCATGTGGTGTGGAGGGATTGGGATTTCTTTAGATGTAGCATTTCTAACAGAGCTGGGTCAGACATGGCTTTGTAAGTCAGAGATCACCTCTAAGAAGGCGATATGAGACAGAGAATAGTTAGAGTTTTTCAGTCTGTCCATACAGGACAAGTGTTTAAGGCCTAGGATCCTCTTTGTGCGGTACTTTTGCGGCCTCTCCTGTTGTTGCAGGTGTCTAGTGAGGTACATGCCAAATGGGGGATTGTACTCGATGACTGGCCTAATGAGGGAAGAATACAGGGAGACAATGACCTATTTCTTCCTGGATGCAAAACCCTTAGTAATGAGATGTGCCACACAGAAGGACTTTCTGACCACAGTGGCAATGTGGTGATCAAAAGAGAGGCTGCTGTCAACCTGCGTTCCCAGATCTCTTATAATGCCTTCTGTGTTTAGTGGACTACTATCAATGTGGTAATTCATGGGACCCGGGTTTTTCCCAAAGGGGATGACGACACATTTTTTGGCATTGAGCTTAAGGCCATGGTTCTGACACCAGTCGTTGGTCTCAGTGAGGCCATTCTGTAGGATGTCAACAACACTTGGGGAGTTAATAATAGCTTCCAACTTGCAATCGTCTGCGAACTTTATCAGCCAGAGTCCCTTCATGTTGGCCTGGACTTCAGAGAAGTAGATACCAAACAGGAGAGGACCCAGGACCGAAGCCTGTGGGATTCCAATCGTGACTAGTTGGCAGTCTGACTTGGAGTCAGCTACTTTCACACTGTGGGTTCTATCTGTGAGCCAGTTTGCAACCCACCTAGTGATATAGGGGTTGACACCTAGCTTAGTGAGTTTTTCTATGATTCCTGAGTGGGGAATGGTATCAAAGGCCTTGGCCAGATCAAGGTAGGCTGTATGAACCACCTTGCCTTCATCCACAGTTCTGGTGACTGACTCAAAGAAGTCGACCAGGTTGAGCAGGCATCATCTACACTTCACAAAACCAAACTGGTGTAGGATCCAGAGTTTGATGATTCCCTATATCCTTGTTTATTAGGTCCATAATGATGTGTTTCATAGCTTTGCATATCAGAATTGTCAGGCTAATGTGGTGATAGTCCCCAGGGTCTGTATTCACTCCTTCTTTGTGGAGAGAGATGACTGTAGCAGTGCACCATTTGGTAGGGACAAAGCCTGAGGTGAGGCTGTGATTGAACAGGGCACACTGGTGAGGTGCCAGTTCACTCTATAGTTCATGTAGAACACAGCCAGGGACACTGTCAGGTCCCATAGAAGCTGTATTCCTGGCCTTAGACAGTGCTTTTTTAAACTGTGCAGCAGTAATACTGGGTGCCTGGCAATCTACTAGTATTGCAATTGGTCTTTTTGGGGGGATAAAGTTGGCACTGAATCTGAACTTGCTGGAGGGACAGATTCATAACCCAGAGGCTCTCTTCGCTCTGGAATAGAATTCCAATTCATGTTAGGCAGAGCACCTCACTGAATCTCTTCAAGAAGAATCTTGATGAGTGGATGGGGGATTGTAGGTTTGTCCCAGGGATTACTTCCATGTCACTATTAGACAGAGGCACAGTAAACTAATAATTAAAAAGGGCACAGTATACTCAAATCAAGGGGTGGCGTAAGCCAAACAAAATCGGGCTAGGCTTGTAATTGCCCCAGGGCAGATAGCCTAGTATGAACCTAACCTATATTGGCAATATCTGTTGGCTCGGTATAGGAGGTGCCACTGTGCAGTAGCTCAGAGCAAATCTGGGTATTGCTGTGGAGATTCTTTGCATAACTATAGAAGGCCTTGTGGTTGTCTTTACTATCTGCTGCAATTCTGTTTTCATAGCTAGCTTTAGATGATTTGATGAGGGATCTCAACTTTTTGTTGAGGCTGATAAGGGAGTTTTTCCAGTCTTGGGACTTCACCTTATTCCGCATTAGTTTCTTCTTTCTGTTGTAGAGTTTATTTATGGTAAGAGACTACCAGATTGGCTTGTTTTTTTTGGAGAGTGTCTTTGTTCTAGTGGGTATGGCGAGATCCATACATTTGTGTACATGTTCGTACAGTGCATTGGTGTATGATTAGGCAGTCATGCAACTATTCTCCATTTGCATGGTTGCCGTGAAGTTAGCCACATCTGTTTTTAGAAGCCCAAAGTTAGCTTTGGAGAAGTTCTTCACGGTGGTTACCTTTGCGGGGTGGGAGGGATGTGGATTTCCAAGGTGATTAGTTTGTGGTCAGATCTAACCAGGGAGGAATTGACTATTGGTGTAGAGCAATGGTTGCCCATGTTAGTAATGACCAGGTCAAGGATGTTGCTACCTCTAGTGGTGGTAAGAATGAGCTGGTCCGGGGCATTGGAATTAATGAATTCCAGGAAACGCTGGGCAAGTGTATTTGTACATGAGTAATTTAGGGGTAGTTGAAGTTGCCCAGTATGAGAGTGTTAAGTTGGACCCTAATATTCTCCAGGGTGCTTAAGAACATGGAGTGTCAGTCTTGGGACATGGTTGGGGACCTATAGCAGGCTATGACCTGAATCACTGTCTTACCCAATGTTAGCTGCACCTGAAGTATCTCTGATGCATTATGTTGGGCTACCAGTCTGGAGGTGTGCACATCCTTAATGAATATGGAAATGTATTCATTGTATGTCTTATTTTATACTTTTTCAAAAGGGTTGTCTGTAAAATCAATTTAGCTAGAGTAATTATTGATTAATTGGTACTTATTGTGTAATTAGTGTGCTAGTATAAAAGGCTGGGTTTGGTTTCTTGAATTTGTTCTGATGAAGTCCCTGGGAAGAAAGCAATCAACATTTTTTACTTGTGGTTAATAAAGTTGGTTGTTCATTCAAGCTGTGACTGTTACTGTCTCCTTATTCAACCTAGTGAGTGGGACATCAGTGTGCCTCACTAGCGAGTCACCTATGACTACTGTGTTGGGCATGCTGTTTTGCCTTAGGGCTGTGGTTGAGTGGCACACTGTTTAGGAGAGTTATGTGTCTCGTGATTAGTGTTGTGTTGTGGTTGAGGGCCTTTCTGCCTTGGAGGTCTCTGCTGTTTGGGTAGATTTTTATTGAGAGCCTCATCAAAGGTGGGTGTGTGGTTTGTGTTTTCTTATGTGAAGGCAGTGCTGGTGTGTGTTCTGGAGGGCTGTGTGTTCCATGTGGTGTGGTGCAAGTGTTGACCTTCTCCTCTTGACCACCTGTTCCAGTCTTGACTGGAGAGTGCATGGCTTCCAATTTGGATATATAAGTGCATCTCTCACAAATCTGAGTTTTGGGAGGTAAGAGGAGAGGGTTGTCAGTGTGCATGAGGCAGATGGTACATTGCCTCAGGATGCCCAAGTTGACCAGGTTAATAGGAGAAAGCACAGAGAACTGACCTTTAGACATGCCTGGAGGGGTGGGCATTAATAATAAGTACTGGAGCTGTTTCCTTGTAGAACGTTTAGTGCTGGTAGCACTTGTGTGCTACAATAATTGCTACAAGAAGTCTGGTAAAGTGCTAGACTAATTAAGTTAGTAAATGTGCAGGAGAGGAGAGAACTAACAGATCTAAGGGAAAATTTGAAGTGCAGACTTTGGCACTGCTCAGAAGCTTACAAACAGTTCTGGATACAGCAAATCTGTATCTGGACTAGACTAGTTACAGGAAAGGTGGGAAACAAGTGCAAATGCGGGCTTTTAAACCAGAAAGTTGAAAGAGATGGAAAAACTGTCCAAACAGCAAATAAACTACAATTTCTGGGCCAGAAACCACTCCTCTTGTGGTAGATAGGCTACCTAGCACTTACCACTCCAAATGATAATCTAGAAGGCTTCTCTCTAACACAGAAAGGCTTAGGGGGCTCAGAAGCTTACAAACAGTCCTGGATACAGCAAATCTGTACCTGGACTAGACTAGTTACAGGAAAGGCAGGAAACAAGCTTAGATTTTTTTTATAGAAAAGCAGATAAAACAGTACTAAAAACAATTCAAGTGCAGTGCAAGCTAGCACACTTGAGTGCATAGCAATATTATAGCAAATACAGTGTAAATAAGTGCAATTTATTCAAACTGTATTCTGAACTGAATTCAGTTATTGTTTCATTCAACTCTGAACAGTTAAAAAGTGCCAAAAATATAAAAATATACTTATCAGCTGAAAAGCACATGCAGTCAGAACACAAGGAGATTCTATCAAAGTTTTTATTTTTTAGTAAAGTGGAAAGGGAGAAAGGATGAATAGAAGATAGTTCAAGGTTAAGAACCTAAGTGGGTTGGCCTTCTCAAATGTTATCTCTGTATTAGGTAGAATGAGCTAATGGCACTAGACTGTGAGGATTGTCCTAGATCAAATTTACAGTACGGGTGGGCAACTGCAAATCCACCAAGTATAAGAATAAGACACCAACAGGGAGCGAGGTTGGGAAACTATTACAGCTACTAGCTACACTATTTTAGGCAGAAAACACTACAGAAATGTTTATCACAGCTGGAAGACTTAGTGGAGAGTTGTCCATGTGGAGAAGTTAACTCAGCGTGGATATGTCCCCTCGATGTTTCTCCTTCTAAATGCCCAAGGGACTAGACAGATAATCATCCAGAAGGCCTAACTGGTAGTGTACAGAGGCAGAACTGGTGGAGTTGGTGCCTGTTCCAGCTGTTAACTTGTTACTGATCCTCTCAATACAGTATGACTCACCAAGGTGCCCAAAGTTGAAATTATTGGCACTGAAAGTCTGTGCTGACACCAAAATGGGAAAACTGTCAGCACTGACTGCCAGAGCACACTGAAACAGGCTTCAGTACCAAAAGATTTGATGGCTGAAAGCTTCAGTATTAACAATCACGTAAGTGTCAGGGCAGACACTGACACCAAGCCATCACTGACAATATTATCGGACCTACTAGGGGTCTGCACCAACACTATCAAGATCAACATCTCCATACAGAAGATAAACACAGAGGATGGTAAATCCATGGGTGCTGGGAACATTGACATATGTTCACCTACCAGTTCAGATACTCTGGGTACTAGAACAAGACCCAGGTTAGGAACTAAAATAATGGGGACTTGGATCTGTTCTTGTGTCTCCTAAAAACAATGCAGACTGAGAATACATTGAACTGAAGTTGGACCTTGACAAAGGCCATCGACAAGTTGTCGTAGATGAGTTGAGCATGGCTTGACAGAAACATGCAACAGTGAAGATACACAAACATCTACATTTATGTTAAGCAGACATAACTGTACTTCTTTCTGATCTAAGTTATATCATACAGATATAATGCTTTTTTGTTGACTTCTGATGAATTTGGTGTTTTATAGATGAGTACTGAAGGGGCAAGGCCTCTGGCATCAGTAGTTGCCTCAAGTTAATGCCTCCAGATCCTCACAGACATTGTGTCATGTGTCTTGGGTTGTTTTTCTTGGCTCAGATTGCAGTGTTTACAAAATTTTTGGTGCAAGGACTCTTAGGTTACTACAACAAACTTGTTTTGAAGAGCTTGCTGAAAGGTGGCCCATCCAAAGAAAAACAAGATAGAAAATGAAAAGGAAAAGAGATGCTTGGGAGAGCCAGAGCAATCAATAGTAGAAATAATTCTCTGGCTAAGACTTCTAGGATTTTATCATCATCATCCCAACCAGGCCCTGCAGGCCATGGCTTCTTGCCCTATATTTTCAACCAGGCAAGACTCTCTGGCTCAGACAGATTCCATTCCAAGGAGAATGGGAAGCTTCTTGTCTGAACATAAGTTAAGGTTATTTTTCCAACCTGCTTCAAAAATCACTTTCTGTTATTCTGTAATAACACTTGGGATTTCATGTCATGGAAGCCCTTGGCCAGCCCAAGTAGTATTGTAGAGATTTTTCTCCTTCCCTATTCCTGGCAAACACCCTCCTCTACAGAGGTTAAGATGTCAGTGGATGAAGGGTCATCAGACAGTGCTATTTCCTCATGTCTTTTCGCTCCCCTGGCTAGTGCCCCAGCCTCCATGCCCTGGCACACAGCAAGACATGCCCATACTCTCCCCAGTTGGGCAAGATCACAGAGACCTACAAGGAATCAACTGGATGCAGAGGAGGAAACCTAAGATAGAAGGAGATGGTACCCACCTCATAGCAAGGTACCGAGGAAATGGTGGGAGAGAATGGTTACTGTAACAGTGAAGACACTTGAACATCTACATTTATGGTAAGTATACACAACTGTACTATGTTCATCATGTTTCTCTGTTGCAGTAATAACACTTGGAAGGACTCCTAAAACTACAGAAAGAGTTGGGTTGGCAGAGAGAATCCTATGGCTGGGAGAGAAGTTTTTGTAGGACTGCTGAGGCAAAACCAGCTGTATCCCTAAAAGCAGACTACAGAATGTAATGCTTGGAGAAAGTGTATACCAAAGACCAGGTGGGTGCCTCCAGAATGGAATGGATAGACCCCCCCCCCCAAGAAAGGCAGTGGTGATTGCAGTCATTCTGGCAGAATGTACCATGATGTGCTCAGGCACTCTCGTCATGGTGCTTGTAACAAAAAGCAATACAATTAGAAATCCATTTAAAAGCTGTTTGTTTGCAGATGGCTTTCTCTTGTTTGTTAGTTGCAAAGGCTACAAATAGTTGTTCAGGTTTCCTGAATCTCTTAGTCCTGTGCATATAGAACCTAAGCTATCTGTGCACTTCTAGGGAGTGAAGGTTTGTTCTCTTTTGTTCTGGGGATCAGGGAATATTACTGGTTAAGAGAAACTTCCCTGACTACATGAAGCATAAAGGTGGAGATGGTTCTCAGGAAGACTCCTTGTGAAACCTGAGAATGGGTTCTTTACACATGAGCACCTGAACTGCAAAAATCCATCTTGCGAGCCAATTTAAGCCTAGCCAATTTCACTTTTTTTTACTCACTTATCCCATTTAGTTATAAATTGGCCTTACCCATCCCATAATCGATAATTATATATTAGCCCTAATGACAATAAACATAGATAATTTGAGGGGACCCATGCATGGGATAAAGCATTTAAGAGCTGCCTCTGACCATCTGTAGTACACAGGACAGTCCTGAGGTAAATTTTCTGTTTCTCATCTATAGATCTACATTGTAATTGAAAATGGACAGCAATAAACTTTGTTTTATGTGGATAGGGAGTCTGTTCCATAGCAGCAGAAGCCTCTGTGAGATATACCTGTCCTTCCAAAATGTTCTGTTAATGTTATAGGAGAAGTTTAGATCCCTGGACCGATAATTTCTGATGCCATTTGACTTGCTGATGTGCAGTAAATCCATCAGTAATGGATTGGATGATGCCATGTATGCCAGGCACAGGTCACCTCTTAGCAGTCTGTAGGATACCAAGTAAACCAACAGGACTTTGAGTTGGTCCATGTAAGACATGCTGTTTAGGTCTTGTATCCATTTAGTAAGAAATATCTGTGGGACTTCCAGTTGTTGCATGTGTCTGGACAGATAAATGCCAAAGGAGGCATTATATTCAATGACTGGCCTAATGAGGGCTGAGTAAATGACATCTCTAGATCTAGACACAATCTCTTTTGATGTGAGTGCCACTAAGAGGGCAGATTTCCAGGTGGGAAATTTGATGTCTAAAGAGGCTGCAGGATCAAAAGAAGCTGGGACCCTCCTAGGAGGTCTAAAGTGAATGATACCATTGATAAAGTATTTCACCATGGAATGGGAAAATAGAGGGGCTGCACAGGTTGGCAGCTGGAGATATATGAGGTATGTATTTTGATAGAGGAATAAGAAAGTCCCTTGGAGAAAAAATCCACAAGGTAAAATAAAACAACAGGGATACTTGGTTGTAAATGTTGCTGCCCCTTGGACTGGCACCAGTGAGAAAATCCTTTCAATTTTGAGATGTAGGACTTCCTGGTGCTGGGGCTCCTTGTCTGTCTGATGATGAGTAAGATTTCCTTGTCAAAAAGTGGTGTAGAGGAATGAGAATCATACCATCCATCCCATCAGACTGAGTGTTGTCAAGTTGGGAAGTACAGTCCTTTTGTGCTGTATTAGGAGATTCAACTCCAACGGGAGCAACCATGCTTTTCCTTTGGCTATACTGAATACTACAGGGAATTAATGCTGTCGGGACCAGAAAGGTGCTATAAGGATCATCCTTGTCCCATCCTTCCTGATCTTCAGGAGTACCCTGGGGATGAGGTGTATGGGAAGAAAGGCATACAAAAAAAGATCTATCAGTGGGAAGAATAAGACATCTCTCTTCCATGCCCTGTGGTTTGGGGTCCTCGAACAAAAATTGTTGATCTGTCTGTTTTTCTTTGAAGCCAAAAGGCCTACTTTTGACATACTCCATTTGTCTGTGAGTTTTATGAAGATAGACTTCTTCAACATGTTTGTGAGGGTCAGTTATTGACCTGTTTAAATCCTCTGCTAAGTCATTGTCTGCCCATGCGAGGTATTGAGCCAGAAGGTATAGTTCTACCTCCTGTGCTATCTCCCAATTTGCATGACCATACAGTACAAGAGGTAGAAATGGATATCCCACTGCTTGCAGACACACCTTAGAACTGTGGTGTTGTCTGTCCTTACCAACAGACTGCCTATGTCCAATTCTGCCTCAATGCCACATGGCTTCTGTAGACTGCCATCATTTCCTTTAGATTAATATACCTTTTTAAGAAGCTGTTTCTCCTTCATTGTACTATCAAACCATCTGTATGTGCCCCCAATCCAAGCCTGAGGCATCAGTGGTGATAACATGGTGCCCTGCCTATAAGGTGAATGGGACTCCTTTGTTTAGTTTGCAGGCATCTATCCACCATAGCAGTTCTTTCTTGGTGCAGACACCGCACACTTTTCAAGTACCATTGCATTTTCGTCAGTGTATTATATAAGGATAAAGTAGGTCATATATCCCTGTGATCTCAAGAGCTACCTGGCTGTGACATATTGCTCCTGAATTAACTTTATGAAGTAGTGAGTCTGGGAGATGGAGTAGGAATGTCATTTATCTCTTGAAATCCAACAAAGCCCCTAGGAACACTAGACTGTTGTAGGTTGGACTTCTATTTGATAGTGAACCCTAGGTCTGACAGGCAAGCCATGGTCATGTGCACAGAGGAGTTGATGTCCACTGCCACTTCTGCCTGTATGAAGCAGTCATCCAAATATGGACAAATTTGCAAGCTCTTGGTCTTGCAAAAGAGAATTACTCAGACATTTTCTAAAGACTCTAGGAGAAAGGAGTCAAACCATTAGTGTATTCCACCTGCCTTGAAGTGACTATCTCTTGTATTCCTTCACTCAGATGTTCATCATTTGACTACTGCTGCAATAGCTTCTTACCGAGGATATAACAGCCAATCAACTTTCAAACATTAAGTGCATTTCCCATGTCATAGCTTTAATGCTATTCGAAGAGTGCTCATCTTACAGGCTTTCTTGGATTGATTGTCAGCTAGCGTTTCTCTATTCTTGGACAGATGAGGGAAAAAAACTTCTACAGTTTACTTTATGACCGTTTTACCTTAGAAAATCTAATTTTCTTGGACTGTCACTTCATGTTTCAATTAGTTGGAAGGCTGCAGGTTTTATTTTTTTTTTAGTGTAAACTGTTAATTTTAATGTTTATTCAAATTTTTTTGAGAGAAGACTTTTATAAATCGAGTTCAGGAGCTGGGGTAAGTGTATTTTGTTCTTGTCACTGTGTTTTTAAATTGAAAACACTATCTTTTTGATATTTTTTTTACCAGCTGCTGATATCAGTTGTACCTGGACTTTACATTTCCTTCTCAGCTTTACCATGGAACAACTCAGGTATCCCTTTTTTCTGGCTACAAAAAGAAAATTTCCAGACAGCCTGCCTCTTCAGTAGACTATTACTTTACCTTAACCACAAATGGGATACTCTACAGGGACAATTTCTGGCTCCTAAGACCACTTATATTCTTCCAAAGTTTCCTCTTGTGTAGCTCTTTCAGCCACCATAGACCAAGAGTTAAGCATGTCCTCTGTAGCTGTTGGAGTGTCCTTGACAGGCATGGGAGAAACACTCTTGTTGATCTCAGAGGAAAGATCTGAGAATGCTTCTCTGCTCAGCCAGAATGGAATGCCTGAATGCCTGTTCCCTGGGGTGATGTTACTGATAGGTGTTGGTCTGATTTTATGGAGATTCCTGTTAAAAAGCAGAAAGTTAGACAACTATCTTCTGTCTGTTGCTTTAGACATTTTATTGGGCTTATCTCAGGGCTTAGTTCTGAATCTTAATATTAACCCCTCTTATTTTTGACTTAATGGTAAAAGAAGGAATTCTTCATTTTTTGAGGATTCCCAGCATGGTGAACAGAGAAATAATTGTGAAGGAATAAAATTCTGTTTTTTTTTTTCACATCAGGTAATTGATTCTGAAGAGAGTATTTATTCTGACTGTCCATTGGAAAAAATATATTTTTTTCTGAAACCATGCTTAGGATCAACCACTTATTTCAGTGGGAGCACAATGGCATTCCAGTTTCTTTTGAAAAATATAACTTATTACACATGGAATTTCCTCAACCTACTCCTGTTCCTCATGTTTTGGAGGATGTTTTATTACAGCCTGCAACATGCCTGACAGACAGCCTGCAGCCCCTAAGAAGCCAGATAGATTGTATAAAGTTCCCCAGTCTTACATTTTTTTTTCTAATCCCAGATCTGACCCTGCAGTCATTTCCTTTACAAATCCTTCTGAGCCAAATATTTAGTAAATGCTAATCTCTCCTCCTCTGATAATGACGGGAAAGCATTTGACATATTTAAGAAAAAAGTGTATTCCTCTGCCACACTTATTAGGATTCTTAATTTTCAAGCTCACATTAATGTTTTTGCTTGCTTCATTTGAGAATATGAGGAGCATTATTTCCACGTTTCCTTCTTTTAAATAAAAATCTTCTCTGAACACTTAATTTTTCTCTGTCTCAAATAAATCTTTTCCGAGCAGATTTTTTGCTTCTGTCTCTCAAGTAACCAAACATTCTTTGATGTGCCTAAGACATAACTATGTTCTCAAAATTTACATGAAGTTAAAGCTGAAATTCTGAATTCTGTCCTTGATATGGAGATTGTTTCTGGACCATCTACTGCTAATGACCAGAAAAGTGTGATGACAGAGAGAAACTGACTGAAGGGGTTACTCATTTTCTAGCCTTTCTTGCCCAAAGTTGTTAAAGATTTCATCCCTAACTCATTATCTTTTTATAAAAAGAAAAATAAGTAGACTCAGCAAACGTGTGGCAAGGAGGCTCCATAAAGAAGGGGTAGCCCCCTTCCAATCCTGGCAAGCCTTTAAATCTTTCCCAAAATCTGTGTATCCATTTATTTCTTTGGGACAAATGGGTTCTGATAATGACCCCTTAGGGGTACAGATGGCAGTGGGAGTCCATCCTTTAAGAGGATTCACCTCATCCACCAGTTCAGGCTTTTTTTCCCTCCTGTCATTCAGCATTTGCTGACTCATGTGGGTCGTAGAGCCTGCTCTCATTTTTTTTGACAGAAAAGTTTTTCTTATTCAGTAATGTTTCTGGTAGCAAAGAAAGAATCCTCACGGAGACCAATTTTTAGTTCAACATAATACCCCTTCACAATCTGTTACCACTTATTCCCCATTTCAGATTTTTGATAATTCTAGATTTAAAGGATAGTTATCATATTCCTATAGCCTTACTTTTCATTTTCTTAGCTCATTCACTCTGGAGCAGCTCAGAAAATGCTGCCTGCTTACTTCCACCATAGGAACAACAGTGCAGCCTGAGCTCATTTTCAGATAATCCATTTGTAATGCCATACAGAAAACAAATGATCATAACTCTTTAACCATAAGAGCTAGACTAAAAATGTAAATGTGAATGTTGTGCTGCAGACACTGACCTTTACAATAGTGTAAATGTTGATAGTGCGTATCTAAGTCATTATTAAATATTTGCCAAGGAATGCTGATATTGTGCATATTTTTTACCTTTTTGGTAAAACAAATCACAATATCTTGGCAAATGTACCATGAAGACCCATACAATTTGTAAATAATTTGTTTGCATGAATGTCAGCTTAAAATGAAATGATACCTTAACCATTACTGTGTGATGCTCCTTTATGGAGATGTTCACAGAAATATGATTAATATTATATTTCTTATAATTGATAAAGCATATCTCATCACCTGTAACAGACAGAGTCTACATAGCAATGTAGAAGTTGTGTGGCTTAATGTCATCTTCAAAATGATGCATCATTTGTGTTGTCACCATGCTCCCTTGCAAAGATATGGGTGTAATAATGAGAAATATTGCAAATGTATCATTTTCATAATCCTACAAGACTAAAGAAATTGTGATATCTGTATATGTGTACAACATACAGACAAAGTTCTTTTACCATGTTGTAAGGAGTAATACTGTCTTCAAAAAGAGGTATTGCTTGGGACATTGACATGCTCCCTTGCAAAGTTATTTACCAAAATATGAAAGAAAATTTCCATAACCTAGGTGCTAAACAAACTTTGATATCTGTACATGTGTACAGCATATAGACATAGTTCTTTTACTATGTCATAACTATTAATACTGTCTTCAAAATGAGGGGTTACTTAGCACATTGACATGATCCCTTGCAAAGTTATTTACCAAAATATGAAAAAAATCATTTTTATAACCTTAGTCCTACAAAAACTCTGATATCTGTACATGTGCACAGCATACAGACACAGTTCTTTTAGCATGTTGTAAGGACTAACAGTGTCTTCAAATAAGACATTACTTAGCATGTTGACATGTTCCAGAGTAGAAGTACAATTACAATTCTTTTACTGTGTTATAAGTAGTGAAAAAGGTTTTCATGAAATGTAATTAACTTTCACTTATCATAGTGGTCCTACTTGCTCATGGTTGTTTTCCATCTTTTGTCACTAGGGGAATGCTGCCAGTATGTCATGCATTGCTGCCATCACACCATTGTGCAGATCACTCAAGAACCGTTCAATGCCATCTTCATTTAGGTGAACTCTGTAATTTCTGAAAAGGTTATCATCTTCTGCAGTGATGCTGTTATGGCTGATTGTTGATCCACCGACCCTGAGCATCAATTCATGCATGAACCCATTCTGCAACTGACTGGCCTTGTGTGCTGCCCGTTGGTTGTTTGCATGTTTCTAGTTCTGGCAAGGAATTATGTCAGACCACACAAAATGACAATGTAGCCACCACAACTGCATGCGTTCAAATGTCTCCTTGATTTGAAACCTCGGCTGTCCAAGTGGACAAGTGATGACATCATTCTCTCCAATGTGCAAGACAAGAATGTCAGGCTCAGGGTAGATGGAACACTTCTCTTCCAACAACCACAGGCATCCACCCCAGTGCACACCTGTTCTTGCAATCCAATGTACTTTCATACTAGATGTGGGGAAGCTCAGGTTGTAGTATTTGTGATTTCTGGAGGCATGTCTGGCAGCCCAGTGAAAGTAGGAATGGCCACACACCCACACTCTCACTTGTCGTTCCCCTGCTCCTGAAGCCATGTCACTGTCACAAGGTAGAAGTATCTGCACAAGGAAGAAATGCAAGTCGGTTACTGATGATGTTTTTGGGATTTATTGCATTTGTATGACGTGTATGTATATAATGTTCATTACCTTGTTTGCCTATTGGAATCTTCACTGCTATCCACATAGGCATTATTCTTTTGGTTCGTCATTTGCAATGATGATGCAAAGGTACATGTCTAACAACCTGAAAACCAGCATCTCACACACGCACACTCAGATTAGTAGTAGACACATATCACTGTAAACATACACATTCTTGGTGTAGCCAAAATACTGCTGAATGGGTAGTGACAAAAGCGTACAGACAGGGCACATGTAAAGAGAAAAAGCAGGGTAAGAACTACCACTCCACTAATGAACCCAAGACAGGCATGGGACTTCAGTGGCACTGGAGGGCATCAAATGTGTCCGATACCTGTGCTGACTACCCATTCAGACTGCTGATACCACTACTGTCTCACAACCTCTTTGTGTCAGCAGTCTGCCTAACCTCTGCCTTTTCACTTTACATGTGTCCATTCAGCAATGGACATACAGCATCAAGGATGAAATAATGTAATATTTCCTGCCCTGACCTAGATACATTTACTGTACTAGAGTGGAGGGAGAGTGAAAGGGCACATCACAAAAGAAAAAGATGTACCAAGACTTTCTTTTTGCAGGTGGCCTTTTGGGGAGGGACTGAAGGCGTCAGAGTGGCACCCTTGAAACCATGCATATCCAGGAAAGCAGCTTAGTTTGCTGAGCTGAAGAGTCTCCAAGTTCCTCACTGCCATCCAGGATGATCCTAAGATTCATGGTGTCTAGGTATGATGCCCACTGATGCACACACTATCAGATTGGCAGTAGGCAGAAATCACTGTGAACAGATACATTCTTGCCTTAGTTGAAATACTGCATGAGTGGAAACTGGCAAGGGGCTACAGACAGGGCACATGTAAAGAGAAAAAGCAGGGTAAGGACTGCCATTCCATTAATGAACCCAGGATAGGCATTGGACTTCAGTGGCACTCAAGGGCATCTGATGTGTCCAATACCTGTGCTGGCTACCGACTCAAACTACTGATACCATTAATGTCTCATAACCTCCTTCAGTGTCAGCAGTCTGCCTTACGTCTGCCTTTTCTCTTTGCATGTGTCCATTTAGCAATGGACATAAGGGATCAAGGACAGAAGTAATGTAATATTTCTTGCCCTGACCTACATACATTTACTGTATCAGAGTGGAGGGAGAGTGAATGGAGAGTCACAGAAAGAACACATCACAAAAGAAAAAATGTACCAAGACTCTCTCTGTTTGCAGGTGGCCTTTCAGGAGGGACTGAAGCCATCAGAGTTGCACCCTTGAAACCATACATATCCAGGAAAGCAGCCCAATTAGGACTGAGCTGAAGAGTCTCCAAGGTCCCCACTGCCATACGAATACACATCTTGATTTGTCTTGTGCATCGCAAAATGTGCCTTTCCTGCTGTCAGCAACCCACAATTACTTTATGGCCTTGTAAATCGCCTAAGCATTCAACACACAAGTTGATCTTGCAAGTCGGGCATTCCCCATGATGGCTCAGCATGTTTACCCTTGCTGGCACAGTTTTTACATCTTGATTTCTGCCATTTCACTGGAAAGTGTGAGCCTTGCTCAAATCAGCTCATGAGACAGTAATCTCGGGTGCATATTTTCCTCTTCTTGTAACTGGCAAGGAGGTGCAAGCCTAGGTTCCTTTGAAACTGTAACTGTGTTGCTGGAATAGCATGTCCAGAATGTGACAGTTGCTGGTGGCTGTTACTCTCACAAAATATAATGAAAGCATTGCCTATGGCCACATCTCATAAGAACCAGAACAAGTATAGCCACCATTTGCTGGCCTTTCTGGCAATGGGATACTGTGTCCTGAACTGATCTGCTCGGTTCACCCCATTCATGTAAGTGTTGTACATGTTTACAACTGGTGGACATAGCACCAATGTCTTTGTTCCATCATGTTTTCTCCTGTGTATGCTGGAGACTGACAAGGTTGGGTTACTGTTAGTTGACAGAAGGAATACTGGGTTACTATTCTTCCATTCAGTAGCCAGCAGTGGTCCACTCTGCAACTGATTGTAGTATCCTCGTGGTGCTTTTCCAATGGGCTGTATGTTGAATATTATAGGCCATCCTGACCTATTGGTGCACATGGTTCCACAGGAGTATAGACCATCTTGCAGCAATTGCTGTGCCAGCTGGACAGAGGTAAAGAAGTTATCAAAATAAGTGTGATGCTTCTTGCCAATCAGTCCCCTAGTTAAGTCAACCACAACTCAGTGTGCCAGTCCAACCTCTGTATTCTGCTCTGCTTTTCCAGTGTATACCTGAAATTCATGTATGTACCCATTGGTAGAGTGTGCCAACACCCACACCTTAATCCCATACCTCTCTGGCATAAACTGTCTAAATGTTTAGCATCCACGGAAACTGACCATGGCTTCATCTACATCCACCTCACGATGCACATTGTACTGTGTCCTGCATGCATGGAGTACTGCATCCAGTATTGGCCGTTCATAATGTAGCTTGTCATGACCCACAGAGCCCTGTGGTAGGCTCAGGCAGTTGTTGTTTCAGTAGAAATACTACTGAATTTTTTCAAATCTCTCTCGGGTCATGTACTCAACTATTGGGAAGCAACCATATATATGGTGTGTTTCCCAGTACTGCCTGTATTCAGGAACATGTACAATAGTCATGTAAATTCTGGCACCTAGAAATGTGCGTATGTCTCCTGGACAAACAGGACTCCACCGTGCATCAACCTTGCTTGCTGTGGCCTGCCTCTGTGTAGCATAGCAATTGGTTTCATTGGCAATAAGGGTGTACAACTCCTCTGGGAACATCAAATTCATGAAGTCCATCTCTGTGCTATCTGAGCCCAAGTTGTTTACAGGTCCTACTGGCCACACACAGGCATCAATGTATACTGCTGTGAGGCGTTTCCCCCATGTAATCTTATGTGGTGGGTATGCTCGGCGTACCTTACTGGGTGGCCTGGAACAGTTGGAAATGGATGGTGCTTGTCAGTGTCAGTAGCAACTGTATTGCAGGAATTTGTTAGTGAAGTACTAACAGATGTTCCATGCTGAGGCACAACCATATCCTTGCTTGACAAGGAGCTACTTCGACTCAGATCTAGTGGATTTTCTCCATCCCAATCCATATATTCCGGACTTCTTTGAACCACATGTACAGTCAAAGGAACATCCATATCTTTGTCAGCACTTGCACTGTCATGGACTGTGTAGGACTTTGTATGTCTGTCAGTGGTACCATGTGAATTTTTGAACACAGACAAAGGTAATTTATCATCTGTGTCAAAATCAAACTGCACTGGGTGACCATTGTGCATGGCACCTTACCTTAGGAGTGCAAGTGGTACCTCATGCTCACTATCATGGTCAGTTTCATGATTCACTAATTCACTAGTCTGTCAGGAATGGCTGGCACAGGGGCATCATCTGTATCACAGGCAATGGCCTTCTCACAGACATGTGAGTGGAATTTCATCTGTGTCATAATCTTCATCCTCACTCTGGTTGGCATTATGTGGTGGCTCAAGGTACATACCTATGTCTGAACCACCGCTATAACCATCACAGTCTGTTTCCTCACCCAACAGGTAAATGCTGCTTGCTTTCTCCTCAACAGATGGCATTTTTGTTGGGAGACGTGTTGCTTCACACTTGAAGTTACAGCTGAAAAACACAACAGTATAGAACATTCTGATGTTACATACCTGCACAGAGACAATTTAAAAGCAAAACATCAGAAAACTATATAGCGACAGTGTGATGCAGGAAATTACAACATATGTTCAGTTGCAGTAGTTCACAAAAATACAAAGCATATAACCACAAAGGGTACTTTACAGTGTATCAAACAAATTGTAAAAATGACAGAAAGAAACTTGTGTGGGGGGTGGTGGCTTGAAATGACTCCACGTAGACAAAACTCCAAATCTTGCTTGTGCATTCACCAATGTGGATAACGACTTCTACTTATGTGAATTACAGTGACAGCTACTTCCTTATCCTTACCCCATGAAGACAGCCACTGGAATACACAACTGATGGACAGATTTGTTTAAGCAAGTGCCCCCCCCCCCAAAAAAAAGAAAACACACTACAAAAAAAGTAACAATGTATTCCCCCGATTACCTTAAGTATCCCCCAGTATAAACAATTTATTGACAACTTGTCCCCACCCCGTAAATAATACACCCACTACTAAATAACCCTTATGTTCATACTCGCTTGCCTAAATAGCATTAATTCACCATCAACAACCCCGTATAAACGTCACTATTATCTGATTTCAAACTATGTTGTTCTATATAATAAAAATCTTGCATCTGTAGAGCTATGGGTTGTATAGCATCTACTACCTAACATACAAACTGGTCTCTCTATCTCACAGATGTACTCCTGTACTCTACATGACTCCAATGTAATTTTAACTTTTATTTTCATTTTTTTTAATTTGATTGTACAATTTACATCATATGTACTCTGGCCATCTATTTTTATTCTATATACTATTGCATTTTATGAGATGTTATTTCATGTATTACTGCATTGAAGTGATTTTTATGTAATATTAATGTGATTCTTATGTAAATACAGAGTATCAAACAAGCTTTTCTCTCCGTGCCTCCACTGAAAATTGACCTGTGTCCAGTCGGACTTTCTCAGTAAACAAATGTAAAATAAATAAATAAAAGTTAACTGAGGTCTTTTGTTCCCCCTTTTCTTACTCTGTGTTATGTCTACCCTCTTATACATGTATACAAGTCAGGTCAAATATCCAGCATTATCCAGTAGAAAGCTAGACTGAGTCAGAATATATGTGCAGAACTTTAGGATATACTTATCAGCACTGTTCCTGTTATCTAGCATTCTAACATTTCTATAAACTAATTCTATGAAAAATAAACTTGTCATACATTTTTTCCAAATATATATATATATATATATATATATATATATATATATATATATATATATATATATATAGTTTACTGACAAAGTCAACAATTCAGCACAATCTCACTTGACAGGCATCTTTCATTCGAACAAGGCATTGTGTCCGACAAGCTGAGCAGGACCAGGACAGACCCTTACAAATGGAACTTGAATCAGGCTGTCTTCCAAGATTCAATCAAGCTGTGGGAAACATCTCAGGTAGATCATTTTGTTTTCATTCATAACTGACAAAATTCTGTTTCATGACTCTATGCGAACAGGTCTGGAAAACAGATGCATTCTCATTCCATTGAATGGGATTGTTCCTGTATATCTTTCTATCCTTTCCACTGATATCCAATGTCAGTCTGAAGATTAAAAAGGGCTTTTCAAAGATTGTTGTGATAGTCCCTTCTGGGCTTAGGCAACAGTGATTCATTCTGTTGGAATACCACAAGCTTCCTCACAGATGAGGCCTACTTACAAAGGACAGGGGGTGTTCTGCCTGGAAGATAGTGTTTTAGTACCCTCATTGGCACTTATTTTCTAAATATATGCAGGAGATATTAAAAGGGGGCAAATAAACCTGGTACTACAAAGTCATATATTAGTAATGGAAAATATTTTCTAGTTGGTGCCAAAATAAGAAATGGGATCCTTTTAATAGCATTTCTCTGGTTCTACAATATTTGTGTTATATACTATCCTCTGCCCTTTCTTACTTCTCTGTCAAGGTTCATTTGTTGGCCATTTCAGCATGTCTACAAATGGAACCCCCCCCCCTTTCAGTGCATTCCCATGTCAAAATATTTTTGAAAGGGGTTCTGCATACCTGTTCACACAGAAAATAGGTAGCTCCTGTGGGATTTTAATTTTGTTTTGGAAAAATTCACTCTTGCTCCATTTGAACCAGCTCATCAGGCTGATTTGAGATTCTATACGTGGAAAACAGTTTTGCTGACTGCTCTAACTTCTGCAAGAAGTGTCATAAGTTGCAAGCTCTCATGGTAGGACAACCTTATCTCATTTTTCACAAATATTCCAACACAAGATTGTTGAGAGTTTGATTAGAGCAATCCCTTCAACTAAATAATTTTATTTCTAAAACTCAGATAAATCCAGTTCCAAATTCTCCTCCTTCCAAAAAAAAGATACCGACTCCAGATCATTCCTTTTATAAGTTTTATTGGGTAAGCGCTTTAGTACTTGTAGACTTCATCAGACCCAGTTCTGACATCTAAAGAAATAAAATCATTTAGTTGAATGGATTGCTCTAAATACTTGGGCTCAGGACAATCCTGTGTTTGAATTTCAGTTTGTTCTGATACATACTCACTGCATATGGTCAGGTTTGATTGGAGATAATGGAGTTCCCATGGTTGACCTTTGCTTGACACAAGTATAGGATTTGAGAACTAATCCTTCATTTTTGCCTAAAGTGATATCAGAGTTTACTTTAAGCCAAGCTATCCATCCCTTGGTCTTCTTTTCAAAATCTAAATATGAGAAAGGATTCATCATACTCTGGATTTCCACAGACAGCTCAGATGCAATCTTGATAGAACTAATACCTTCATAAATTCTGACCAATTTCTTTTGAAGGTAAGAAAAAAGGACATCCCATGGCAAATTGGACTATTTCCAAATAGTTGTCCAAAGCTCTGTCTCTTTTTGTTTATTCCAGGCAGACTCAAGCCATTTTACTAGTGTTTTGGCTTCATCAGTGCCTGAAAGGGGGTGGATTCTAGAAGTATTCTGGAGTCAGCAACTTGGTCATATGTACATGCTTTTTCTAAGCAGTACAGACTAGATTCCTTTTCCAGGTCTAGAGCAGGCTTTGCTAGGACCATTCTCCAGGAGCTTCTGGAATCTAATTTTTTCTCCTCCTCCCAAACCTTAAGAGCTATAGTGTTCTACGAATATAGCTAAGGCTGCTGTGTAATGATTTAATGATGAACATATTACAGTTGTGTGTATAAATGTACCATAACAGTAGATGCTTGGATGACCATTGTTACAGTAGCTGCTCCCTTCTTCCTCTCTCTTATTTTTTTGTAAGATTTTTGTTTGTCATGATGAGAACATTGAGATATATATATATATATATATATATATATATATATATATATAAATACTGACTTCTTTCAGGGTTTAAGCCTGTCTCTTTCAGTTAGCATGAAAGCTTAGAAGACACCCAGACTCTGGATTTTCTTGAACTCTCAATGGTCTGGGTGACTGGAAGGTACCCTTAAGCTTTGGAAGCTGGCAGTCTGTTATACCGTAGGGAGGATATAACCCATATAGCTAAGGCTACTGTGGCAGTGATCATTCAAACAGCAACTATTATGGTAAGTTTGCTTACATAACTCTAACTTTCCCTGTGTCAGCAGATATTTGATTTGAGCTTGTCCCTCTTGGATTTGCCCTTTTGGAATGGGAGGTGTGTGTGAAAAATTTGGAAGAGAAGCAAACTGTATTTTGTACCTGGTCCTGATGATTTCTAGGACCCACCTGTCTCGGGTGGTTATTTACCATTGATTTAGGAAGAGGGAGAGTCCGCCTCTAGCTTTGTGTGGTGGCTGATATGGGGTTGGGGTGGGGTAGAAATTTGAAGGAAGGAGACAGGAAGGTGCTTGTCTGACTCATGGCTGCTACCTGCTAGATCCCTGGGGTTGGGACCCACTAGACCTGGTTCTAGGTTCTGCTTGCAACCTTCTCTGCTATCTCCTTTGGTCTTTCTGCATTGAATTTTTGATGAGGTATTAGGAAAGGACCAGGACTTATTAGAATAGTTTCTGATGAACCTTTGGATGCAGGACCTGCAAAAAGCTCTTAACAGTTTGCATAGTCTTAGCCTTTTCCTGCAGTATTTAAAAAAACATTTTAAGCTCCTTGGATCCAAAAAGGAAATCCTTGTCCAAGTGGGAATCAAGGATCTCAGCTTTAACATGACTGGGATAAGACTGCTCTCAAACCGAAGAATGACTGCTGATTACTGACTCTGAGGCAGCTGACCTGCTTGATGCTTCTAGAGCATCAAAGCCACAGAGTAGAGTGTGTTTAGCATTTTGGGAACTAGTGTTACAAAATTCTAACACCTCATTTTGGAGATCCTTCTTTGTATCCCATTTTCTGATTCATTTGGTCTAGGTGTGATTCTTAGAATTCAACCACATGAAACTGGAAATTTAAAGCTCTCATGGGCCAGGGCAGCTGAGACATAAACTTTTTTTTCCAAAATCTGTCAAGGGTTCTACACTTCCTGTCACTGGGCAAAAGGATTCTGCTGGTTCAAAAGGAGGTTGTGTGAAATTGTCATGAAGCTCACACCCCAAGATGGAGCTGGTTTAGATATCAGAGCCCTGGAACAGAAAACACATTTGAAGGTGGCTTTACACGACCAGCATGCAGTCAGGGAATGAACTGGAAAACCTTCATGATAAGGCAACATTGCTGCTAGATGTATCTTAATTGAGGAGTAAATTGTTCCTTTGTATTACAGCTCTGTTAAAAAAATTATCACCTTCTCTAATGGTGCTGAGACTGGTGAAATGTTTCTGTCATAGGTCCGCTCCAAAAAGGCACTCTTTTTCCCTTGTAAATTCTTCTTTTTACATTTTTTTGAAGGGCTGTAATGAGTTTAATGACATCGTGAGAACTGATGGTTCCTGGCTATTACTGGAATTGGTGAAACCAAGTGGTTCATCGAAAAACTGACCATTTAGATGAGGCTGAAAAAGACAGGTGACTTAACAGAGCAATGCTTTGTGGGAGATGATTTTTTTTTTCCGTGGATGTGGCCATAGTAAGGGGAACCAAGTCTGATGAGGTCAGAAGGGTACTATGGGGAATGGACTGAGCCTTGCAGCTTTGGCTTTCTGTAACAACCTCTTTCACAGAAGAACAAATCAAGGATGATCCATCATAGGACACCTTAATGTTGCCTGCTAAATTGCATAGGCATTGCCAGGCTTGGTGTCTTACTGCAACTTCTGCTCTTGCAGCCCTAGCCACTCCATTGTCCACATTGTGCATCATCCATATGAAGAGGGTGGTAAAGTTAATTGTGCTCATGGAAGTCTCCAATTACTTCCTACAGTCTGATATTGGGAGTCTTAGAATGGCCAGTGCTTGTTGGGCCAGATCCCTTTGAAAATGATTCATATATTTGCTGCAGTCCTAGGAGCAAAAGGGACTGAAGTGTAAACCCACTTCCCTAACCTGTCCATAGTACTAGATTCCTTGGGTGGGTGGACTGTGATTACATCACCTGTCAGCTCATTTTCTGTTGCCCCTGCTACAATGATGGACTCAACCAGTGGACTCTTGGCTTAATGCAGTCTGTTCTGGAGGGAAGGCCTGAAAATGTTATCTGCCTTCTGAGGGAGCAGTTTGCAAGTATCAGGCTCCTGCCATGATCTCCTAACTGCCAGATCAATTAGTTTATCTGCTGATGGTACCACCCATAAACCAGGTGCCGAACTGTATCCTCAAAGAGAATCTCTTCAACCTCAGCGGGGGGTCTGTGGCCAATGATCCCCTGTCTCATAAGCTCAAGAATTTCACAGAAGGTGGTGTCTTCTGGAGAAGACTGAGAACACCCTCTTGATCCTCCAAGTTGATATCAGAATTGACTGACTCTGATGAGGAGTCAGTGTGCCTCCTTTTACATGTGCTCTTTTTTGGAACATCAAGGGGATGTTACCTAACTCCTTAGATGACTCATCCTACTGTAGAGCAGTAGATTTGAGATCTTTCAGCCTTGACCCATGGATGCATGTTAGGGATGAGGTGGAAAGGAAGTTGTGGGGCATAACTGCACACACACACACAAGCCTGTGTATCAACTCTCAAGAGAGGAGATGATACTTTCCATAACCTGAAATGCCATTCCACCCTCTAACTCTGAAGACATAACATATGTAAATGGATTTGTCTCCCTGTAGGAGGACCAGATGGGGCTGAAAACCAATTCATTGAAATGGAGAGGGTGGAAAATTTTGAGAAGGAGATCACCATTGAAGACCAAAGTGTCAGACATCAAAATTGGGCTAGGTGAGACAGTTCTGATGAAGGTACTGAACATACAGCACTTGAAGTCCATCAGGTTCAGTAAGCATGATCTACCCTTAAAGCCAAACTGGGTCGGGTCAGCTATGTCCTTGTTGATAAAGTCCATGATGATTCTTTCCATGGCTTAGCAGACACGGCTGGTTAGGGTTATGGGCCTATAGCTCCCAGGGTCAGTTGTTGGACCCTCTTTGTGCAAGTGGATTACTGTTGCTGTTCTCCACTCTGCTGGAACAAAGCCAGTGCTCAAGCTGAGGTTAAAGAGAGTGCCAAGTGGTTCCGTTTGGTCTTGTTTAGATTTAGTAAGCAGCCTGGGATGTTATCTGGTCACATAGAGGCCATGTTTTTGGCCTTAGAGAGCACAAATATGACCTGCTGTTTGGAACAATAGGTAGAGGACTGATGTCAGGTATGCTTTGGGGGTATGGTTGGAGGGGACAATGGGGTGAAGTTTGCAATAAATATCATCTAGCAGGTTGGCAATGTCCTCAGATTCTAGTAAAATCACAGCAGCATAAATTATGAAGCCACACCATGGCTAATAAATAAAGGCTGCACTTCGGTAACACTCACTATGGGCAACAAAATACCATACAAGTTGTGTCCAAAAGAGAAACATCTCAAGGAGGTAAATTAAATTAGTAGCTCACTTTATTAAAAAGTAATAAATAGTATTAATAAATAAATTTGCCTCCTTGACACGTTTCTCCTTTGGATACAACTTGTATGGTATTTTGTTGCCCGGAATGAGTGTTACAGTGGAGCCTTTAGTTTATTAATTTCCTTAGGTTCAGTATGAGAGGTACAGTTCAGCACATAGTTGGTCATTCCCTTTTAGATTTTGGACATAGCTAAAAGAATACCTTGTGATTATCCTTAGTTAGGAATGTTAATTTAGCTTTGTAACTAGCTTTACAAGAGTTTACAGGATATCTGATTTGCTTGTTCAAGATGAGCAGGATATTCTTTGGCTGCTGAGTAACTTCCCTCTTGTTATTAGACATCAGCTTCTTTCTTTTTTATATATAACCTGTTTATACTTCAGGTCCACCAGGGTGGCCTGCTTTTTCAGGAGGACCTGGTTTTGTTCCAGTTGGGTACAGCCAAGTCTATACAGTTGTTTAAGTGCTTAACAGGGCATTTGTGTACTCCTCTGCATATGAGTCATTGTTGGCTGTATTAGCAGGGAGCGTGACTTTTTTTTTTTATACTATTGTCTAGTAGGCTGTGGTTTGCTTTGGAGAAATTTTTCAATTTTTTTTTTTTTTTTGCTGCTGTGTGGGTGTCAGGTCTGAATGTTACTTCAAATGAGATGGCTTTATGTTTTGACCTTAACAAGAATGGCAACACACAGGGCTTTGCACTGCCCCCGTGTTGCTGAGTACTAAATTTAGGACATTTGAGCCCCTTGTGGGGGGTGCAGACTAGCTGTTCCAGACCATTTGTATTGATAAACTCCAGGAACCTCAGGGCGAGCATATTTGTGCTTGTGTATGTCGCTCAGTCAATAAAAGGATAGTTGAAATTGCCCATGACCAAAGTGTTTGGCTGTATAGTGAGTGGCTTTAGTAAGTCCATGTAGGCGGCATGCTTCTTTTGGTTCGTGGTGGGGACCTGTAGCTAGCAATGATATGGTAGGGTGCTTTACCTAGTTAGTTGGACCTGGAGTAGCTCAAAAGAGTCATACTGTTTGACCTGTCTTGAGGTGTATTTGGCTTTAATGAAGATGGATATGCCTCCACTTTTGATTCTTTCACACTCATTTTGAGGTCTGAACATGTGGAAGGCAATGTAGACTTGCAAGTCCGGGGTGCTCTCTGCGACCTTGAACCATGTCTCAGTGACTGCACAGATGTCAGCATCTTCCAATGTGAGGAATGCTTCCAGGGGAGTGCAGTTTCCTGTATATGCTCCTAGCATTATGCAGCATAACCTTGAGTTTGTCTCAAGTAGATTTTTTTTTATATTGGAAATTTTATTTTGACATTGCCTAAAAAGGCACTATGAGGAGGTAAGCGCCTTTGCCAGTCTCCAAAAGCTTAGAGAAGAGGTAAAGACCATCTATGGCACAGCAGTGTGGTCTGTCAACCATATCTTCCCAGGCTGACAGATACTGGGTTCCCCTGGAATGACACCAGAAGCTAAGCCAATTGTTGAAATCAATCATTTTTTGTCTATATCGTGGCATCATCCTGGGTGAAGGTAGAATGCTGCTTAGGGGTAGGGACATACTTGCCTGGGACACAATCTGACAGTTTAGTCATGTCTCTCTTCATATAGTCTAGAGAGATATGTCTCAAGTCATTCACCCCAACATGTACTATGACAGTGTCATAATGGTGATTTTTGTTGAGTGACTTGGGTGCATGCATGATCTGACAGATGCTGGCACCTGACCTTCTTGTCCAGCCTGATGAGGGGACATCTGCGTGTCTCACTATGGAGTCACCTATGTCCAGGACATTTGGTTTTGAGGTGCTTTGCCTTAGGGGCTTATTTGCTGAGACATTGGGGTGTGTGTTATGTGTAGTGGATTATATTTGCTTTACAGTTTGTGCTTGGAAAGTCAATGATCTTTTGGTAGGCTTCTATTGAGTACCTCCGCACATATAGGTTTATGTGTTGTGACCTTGTTTTGTGTGTGACGTGATGTGTGTGCTGACAACCTTTTTGATGTCCGGTTTGTTGTTACGTGAGATAACTGATTGCAAATTCATAGTGTAATTACATCTTTCACATATTGTAATTGTTTGTTTTAGGAGTGAGTGGTTTTCATTATACATGAGAAAATTTAGATTGCCTTAGGTTGCCCATGTCAATCAGGTTGGATGGAGAAACATTTGGAAACTGACCGTCCATTATGGCAGGTTTTTACCATAGCTACTATTGGGGAGTACATTATTTTGACCAGATTCTGTTCTAGGATTAACAAAAGGGGCTTATTCTATTGAAGGCTAGGGATGAAAACTATGTCAGCACTTCTCAAGTGTGCAACTGAGTTTCCTGCAATGCAGCAGGGAAACTTGGGAGGGTTCATTAACAGATGTCTAGAAGAAAATTGTCTTTCAAGGTGTTGGCATCTATACAGGGCACCGCTGAACCCCAATGAGTCATGCTCAGCTAAGCACAAACACAGGGCTTAAATACAGGGGAAATTAAACACTTTTAGGCTAAATTAACAATGGGAAAGCACACAATGAGCTTTCCTCCAGTAATCTCCAACTCAGATGAGGCTCAGACTACACACTTCTGCCACAAGGGTGCAGGCAAGGGCCTCCTAATGTAAGATGGCTGGAATAGTGCTCACGTCTAACAATACAGTCTAGAATCAGTAGATCTCAATCTAGTCTATGCAGTCTACTAGCTACTTAAAGCAACAGAACAGCTTTTTTAAAGTGCAGAAAAATGCAGTAAAAAGCAGCAACATTATAAAAAAACAGTCAGCAATGTGCAACAGAAACTCACAAGGTACTATTTTTTCTACTTTAGCAGTGGATACTTTGGATTTCAGCAGGATATCTCCAGACCTCTGGCAAAAGTCAACAAATGTCGTGCAGCTCTGGGTAGATGACCTCCAGTGGTACTGCCCTCTGCACAAACTGGCTGCCCTTTGAGTAGCCACAAACACTGGGAGACCACAGAGAGCACTTCCTACATAGGATTCCAAACTGGAGAGGTTTGCTTATATACAAGGCACTGGGAATAGCATTTGCGCAATGAACAAATGTGAAGTTTTTATACCAGCAGGCTGTAGGACTTTTACGCAATTAGTCCCTCAGACCAATCAGATAAAAACATAATAAACTTTAAACCAGCAGTTTCCAACTTGGATAGGTTGAATTGAGATCTGCTCATCAGAGTGCAAAAGATCCCCCCCCCCAAAACTGGTTTTGAGCTCAGGTGCAGTAACAAATGTTTTACAGAATTCCTGCAGGGTCAAGAATCCTTGGAAATAAGTTCACTAACCCTGAGAAGAGTTCAAGAAAATACAGAAAACAGTGCACAACATGAGGGAACACAGACAAAATTTGCAAAACTTAGAAGTATTTTGGCAGACCCAGGAGAATTTTGGCAAACTCAGAATAGCATTTGCACTACCAGAAGAGGTTAGGAAATATTAGAATCTTTACTTTAACAAGTGCAGGCTGTTTAACAGTAATAAATTCAACCAAATCAATAAATGCAGCACAGAAGTGTTAAATACCACTGAGACAGAGCAAGTGCAAAAAAAAAACATATCAACTTTGTAGGTCCAGATGACTTTAGAAGCAATCCAAACCTTGTAGTCACAGGTGTCCAAGCCAGCCACAGAGAAGCTCTGAACAAATGAACTTGGAAGGCAAGAACAAACCTTTAGCTCTATAAGTCAAAAGTAATGTAATTAGAAAGCCACCTGGACAAAGTAACCTTAGACACACTGGAACCAAACTTTGTCTTATCAAAGGAAAGAAATAGTTGCTCATACTTTCAAAAATATTTTGTACAGTGTAAATAAAATTGCAGCTGGTGGTGAACATCCAAAGAGTCAGGTAGATATTCACCCTTATTCTGGTTCAAAGAAGTCTCTGAAGCCACTTTGGGAATAGACTGAATTAGTTCTGAGGCAAACTCAAGCCTTGTGGAAATCAAATATGGAGGGGTTTTTGCATGGTAAGGCCTGAATTTCCAAAATCCTCCTTGCAGAAATAATGGCTACCAGAAATGTTTTCCAGGACAAACATTTTAATTCAGCTGAGGCTACAGGTTCAAATGGCACCTTGGTAAGACCTTGTGGTAGGATAGTAATGTCCCAAGGTGGTACAGAATTCCTCAATGGGGGTCGTAAAAAGAAAGGTTACTGTGAGGAATGCTTTTGAAAGCCATAGGAAAGCAATGGGAAGCATGCTGTTCTTCTAAGTAATAAAGTAGAAATGGCTGCTAACTGATATTTAATCAAAGAATAACTAGCTCCCAATTGAAAGAAACCTGCCAGGAAATCCAAAATAGATGTCAAAGGTACAGAGAATGGATCCAACCTTTAGAAATTGTCCAAACCATAAACCTTTTCCATTTACTTCTGTAGTTCTTCTTAGTGGAACATTTCTGGGAAGAAGTGAGGATGTGAATATTGCTGGAAGAAAGCCTGGGATTCCTGGCCATACTGGAAGTGGAGAAACCAAGCAATCAGACTGAAGCATTTGATGTCTGGGTGAGGCTTGCTGGACAGATAGGACAGAAGCATAGCTGGTTAATTTAGTTCCCTGTGCTGGTACTATGAACCAACACCCCACCCCCTCAGTTCTTCAAGTGAAGAGCCAAAAAAAAACTTCCCTGTAACTGTAACAACTACATCTATGAGCACCCCCAGCAGAAGAAGAAAAAAAAAAAAACAGATGTTCCTTCTACTGGCACACCAACCAGGTGGACAAAAGCATGACACACCCCAGCCATTCAGGTCCTGTTTCTGTGCCCTGCCCCCAAACGTTCTTTAACATACTTGCATACTTTTTTAAACTGTAGCAAACTGCTTGCTACAAATATAGCAAACTGTTGCTACAGTTTATACCTTGCCTACAAGAAGTGCTATGATGTTCATATTTTAGCTTTTTTTTCCCCCCAAGCCTTCTGTTCAAGTTGTAGCAAACAGTTGCTACAGTTTATACCCTGCCTGGCTGCAAGAGCACTAGATCATTCAGGTTTTAGTTCAATTTTTTTTTTACTTTTAAATTGTAGCAAACAGTTGCAACCATTTAGACCATACACTGAGCACTACAATGCTAAGGTGTGACTGCAAATGCAATACCGTCCTTTAAATGCCAGTACTGCAGTAAAGAGCAATCTGAATAGGCTGATCATGCTACCCAACACTTTGTGCTTGGGGCACTTACCTCCTCTCGCCCCAACCTATCTATGCTACAGAGATGAGAGATCAGGTGGAAGGGAAACCAGGACCCAGGTGAGGTCATAGAAAAGGGAAACCTGTTGTAGCCAAAGGAGGGCAATAAGAATCACTCTTGGCTTGCACTAGGCTGCTTTCTGCAGAAATTTGACTATGACAGTAGATGGGTGAATAAGTGTTCAGGAGACACAGGAACAAGTATGGATCACAGTATCCCTTTGTGATTGTCTATCCTATGAGATAAGGGTAAAGAAGCTCCTGCATTTTGTGTTGATTGGGGTTGCAAACAGGTTGCAGTACAGCTGACCTCAGCAGCTGAAAATCTTGTTTGCTACTGAGGGATCACTCGTGGCAGAAAAACTGACCTGCTCAGTCTGGTAGAATAGTGGATTTACCCAGGATGTGCTGCAACAAGAAAGTGCTGGGAAGATGGTACCAGCTGCCACACCCTCACTGCTTCCTGACAGGAGTAAGAATGAGTTCCACCTTCTTTGTTAATGTACCAGACCGCAGGCATACTGTCCAACTGTATTGTAATAACACCTGTGGGGAGGTAATCCTGAAAGGCTTGCAATGCAAAGAAGATTGGCCTCAGTCCCGGACCTAGTGCCTTAGACTGTCCTACCTTTGAAAAGCTATCCTGCATCCCAGGGGAGAGGCATCCATAGTTACAGTGGCACTTTAATTTAACTATTGAGGCTGCCCACTAAAGTGGGCTAGCCTGTGTAACTGATTTATTGCTGCCTTCTGTATTTCTGGGTGTTTTCTATCTAAAAACAAAAAAAACAAAAAATAATCCTTGTTTTCCTGCCTCACCTCGACTAGTTTAGACCAGTTTACAGGCTTTGCTGTATTCTGGGCTGTGGTGTAGTTCCTGTGTTGTCCATTACCTTACTTGGATAAGAAGGAAGTTTCTTTGCTCACCAGTGGGAGTGGGGAGCCTTGAGCAGCCTATCTGTCCCTGAGGGAGTGACCTCAGCACAAGAGCTGTAGTAATTGGTTGTTTTGGACCATTTCTAGCTCTTTTGAAGTTTCCTGTTTAAAATCTGCATTTGCTGCTTTGCAATTAAGCATAGCGCAGCGTGGGTTAAACAGGGTTAAACTTTTTCTGGCTCCGCCAAGTCTGCTCTTCAAATTTTCCCTTAGAAAGCTCTACTCTTAGAATAACCAGTCTACTCGTTATATTATAAGCATAGCACTTGTTCTCAAAGCTTCTCTTCTAAGCAAGCACTCTCAAACTCAAGTAGCACTACATCCACCTACCACCCCAACCACTTCCCTTAAAGGCACAGCACTCTCTTGTAATATTCTAGCATGTCGAGTGGTAGATTGCTAGCATCTTCTCCTGTTCAGCTGGTTAATCTGGGAATCTTGAGACAATGCTATAATTGTCTCATGTACACAGACAACCCTCTCCTCCTCCCAACAAACACAAATACATGTGAGAGATGCAACTATATAGCCAAACTGGAGGCTGAACTCTCTCAACTCAGGACTGGCAAGACCAGACAGGAGGAGAAGGTAACCACACACACAACCCAGTCACACATAGACCTACCCCAACTGCAAATCAAGCACATAATAACACAAAAACATACTCAGAGGCTCTATTAAAAAACTTACCAAAACAACAGAGGCTCCCAAAGCAGGCACCCAAAAATCCACCACCTCAAAACATAACACATGCAACACATACTTCAATAAATCGGTGTGTCAATAAATCACAGCCCTTAAGGCCAAACACTATGCCTGATACACGAGTGACAGGTGATTCTATAGTCAGACACACTGACGTCCCACTTACCAGGCTGAGCAAGGAGAGGGTAACGGTAAGCTGCCTATCGGGGGCTAGGATCCGCCATATAACACACGCACTCAGGTCACTCAAAAGCACATACAAATATGACTCTGTCATTGTCCATGCCGGCGTGAATGACCTGAGACGTACCTCCTTGGACTACATGAAAAGAGACATAGAGGAGCTCTCTGATTATGTAGCCCAGGCTGGTATGACCCTGACCCTGAGCAGCATCCTGCCCTCACCAAGAATGATGCCACAATACAAAGACAAGATGATCAGCTTTAATAATTGGCTCAATAACTGGTGTCATTCTAGGGGGATCCAATGTCTGTCTGCCTGGGATGACATGCTGGACAAGCCACGCTGCTTCGCAAGGAACGGCTTGCACCTGTCACCACTGGGCTTCCGGATATTGGCTAAGGCTCTTGCCACCCCCATAGTGCCTTTTTTAGGCAAGGCTCAAAAGACGAACCCACCTCCTTAGAAAACAAAAATGGAAAAAAATTAAGGGTAATGCTGCTCAACGCCAGAAGTCTAAATCTCAAGATGCAGGCTCTCGAAGCACTCCTCAGCATGGAGAACATCGATGTCTGTGCTGTAACCGAGACCTGGTTCAAGGCTCCTGAGAGCACCCCAGAGCTACCAGGCTTTACCTCATATCATGCTTTTCGGCCCCAAAACCCGGGCCGAACCACAAAGGGAGGGGGAGTGTCCATATTCATCAAGGATACCCACACCTCCAGGTTAGTGGCAACTCATGAAACATCGGTGACCATCCAGGTGCAGCTAACCATAGGCAAAACTGCTATACATCTGGTTGCATGTTACAGACCACCCTCCCAATCTCAAGAACCCCACTCAGACTTCCTGAAGACATTGGAAGATATGAATGTCTCACCAAATACCATCATATTGGGAGACTTCAACTACCCTAACATAGACTGGGTGCACTATTCTAGCCCTAACACCTTAGCCCAAAGGTTCCTGGAATTCATAAACTCAAATGCAATGGAACAGCTAGCCATCTCTCCTACAAGGGGGGATAATATACTAGACCTGATTATCACAAACATGGGGACAAAATGCTCCACACCGGAAGTATTCCCCTCACTGATGAGATCTGACCACAAACTAATCACCCTGGATATGCATTTACCACCTCCACCCCCAGCACAAAAGACTACAGTGAGAAACTTCTCAAAAGCCGACTTTACACTTTTCAAGACTGAGATGGTATCATTTAAGCCCACAGGGCCAATGGAAACCACATCCCACAATGCTGAATCCTACACAAATGCTTTCTATGGACATCCCCAAGAATGCATGGATCGTGCAATCCCAAATAAAACCAAGACCCTCTCCACCAAAGGAAAGCGTCCTGTCTGGTGGACCCCAGCCATAAACAAATTGTATAACAAAAGAAGGAAGCTACTGCAAGACAGAGCAAAATCCCATAAAGGGAAGGCATCTCTGATCAACACTAGTAGAAAGCTACGTTCTCTCATAAAAACATCCAAGGCCAACTTTGAGAGAAAAATCGCCAAGGACACTAAAGATAACCACAAGGCATTCTTCAGTTATGTTAGAAACCTGGGCGGAAACCTCAGATATGCTCAGAGTTAGGACACAACGACAAAAAATTTACCGACCCACAGATATTGCCAACATTCTGGCAGACAGGTTCAGTGCAAATTTCTCCCCTCCCTCACCTCCAAAAGAAGAAATACTCATCCCAGCTGAATGTAACCTCCCTGTCATCTCTGATGTCCAGGTGAGAACCGCCCTCAGCAAAGCAAAAAACACAGCATCTATGGGACCTGATGGTATCCCCGGCTGCATGATATGTGAACTCCAAGAGGAGCTAAACCCGCATATAAAAATGTTATTTAACCTTAGCCTTACTACAGGATATGTACCTGAACACTGGCGTACAGCAACAGTGGTCCCACTCCACAAGGGAGGCTCCACTACAGACCCTGGGAACTACCGCCCCATAAGCTTGACCAGCCTGGTTTGCAAAGCTTTGGAAAGAATTATTATGGAACTCATAAACAACGACATTGGGGACCTACAGACACTTGATCCCACCCAGTTCGGCTTTGTAAAGGGCAGATCCTGCCTTTTGAACCTGGTTGACTTTTTTGAAACAGTCACTAGAGCCATTGATGAGGGCAAGGCAGTCCATACAGCCTACCTGGACTTGGCTAAAGCCTTCGACACAATACCCCACTCGGGGATCATAGAAAAGCTAAACAGCTTAAATGTAAATCCATATGTCACAAGATGGGTTGCAAACTGGCTAAAGAACAGAACCCATAAAGTCAAGATTGCGGGAGCCATGTCAGACTCAAAGCCAGTCACAAGTGGTGTCCCACAGGGCTCTGTCCTGGGACCCCTCTTGTTCGGCATTTACTTCTCAGATGTGAAAGCAAACATGGGAGGGTTGTGGCTGACAAAGTTCGCAGATGACTGCAAACTAGGTGCCATAGTCGATACACCAGCTGGCACATACATCCTACAGAAAGGCCTCACTGAAACGGACAACTGGTGCCGGAATCATGGCCTTAAACTGAATGCCAAGAAATGTATAGTCATCCCCTTTGGGAAAAACAAAGTACCCACAAATTATCACAGACAGTAACCCACTGAGTACCGAAAAAGTAATCAGAGACCTGGGGACCCAAGTTGATAGTGACCTCTCATTTAACACCCACGTTGCCAAAGTGGTTAGAAAGACTTTCTACCTTGCCCACCTTATCATGAAGGGGTTCACATCCAGATCAAAGGAGGTCATCGTGCCCCTGTACTCCTCCCTTATCAGGCCCATGATTGAGTACAATGCCCCATTTGGTATGTACCTCACTCAGCACTTATAACAGCTGGAGAGACCCCAGAAGTACCTCACCAAGAGGATCAAGGGTCTCCAACATATGTCATATGCTGCCAGGCTAAAGAAACTCCAGCTCTATTCAGTAGCATACCGCCTGCTCAGAGGTGATCTGTGCCTGATGTACAAGGCCATGTCCAACCAGGAATTGATGGACATGCTCCACCTCAAAAAATCCAAATCCATAAGAACCACGAGAGTCAAAGATTTAAACCTCAGTACAAACATGAATAGAACTTGCTGGAGGGACAGATTCATAACTCAGAGGCTTCCCATACTCTGGAACAGAATCCCAGTCCATGTTAGGCAGAGCCCCTCACTGACTCTCTTCAAGAGAAATCTTGACGAGTGGATGGGAGATCGTAGGTTTACCCTGGGGGTCACCCCTGTGTCGCTACTTGACAGAGGCACAGTAAACTAATTTTAATAAGTAAGGGGGTCTTCAATGTGTTACTACTAGACAAAGGCACAGTATTCTAAATTTATTCTATACACCTTACTACCACTACATGGGGTGGCGAAAGCCACATCTCTAGGGCTAGGCTTGCAAATGCCCCAGGGCAGATAGCCTAGTACTAAACTATGAAACTTGGTGGGAGAAACACAAAGGGATATCCTAAGGAAATCAAAGGAGATGTCGGCCATCACTAAAAATGCTGTTTGTAGATCTTCATGAGTGTGACTGTGTGGTGTATTGGCTGATGCATCATGGTTCAGTGGGCAGGTATAGCTCACTGCAGCACTGTCACATAAAACCTTACATGTGGGACTAGAGTGATAGCAGCTACCATGAAACCCAGCAGACAGAGAATCAGGTGTACCAGAGGAGTCCAATGGTGCAAAGTCTGCAATACTTGAAGATGTAGAGATGATAGTCAGGGCAGGGGTAGCCTGGCTATTTGGGTGGTAGTGTCTAGGTGGCAACCTATAAATTCCAGAATCTGGTTCTAGTTTGGATTTTTTTGCAATTCACTGTAATCCCTAAGAAAGAGCACAGAGTCTCTTGCTTGAACCAGTTGTGATGAGACAGTCTAAGCATGGAAGACCTAGAATATCTGCAAGCTGAGTTGGGCTGCTACCACTGCCACACATTTGGTGAACACCTGGGGCTGTGGTGAGACCAAAGGGCAGTGCTTGGAACTGGAAATGACTGACTGCCAGATGGAAGCTTAGGAACCTCCTAGACTTCCTGGCTATCAAGATGTGACAGTAGCCACCTTGGACATCCACACAGCACATCCATTCATTCCTCAGAAGAGGCAGTATGGACTGTACCATGATCATCCATTAAGATGTTTCACAAATCTGTTCAGCTGGCTTAGGTCTAAGATGGGCCTTTCTTCTTTGATGCTGAAAAGAACCTTGAATAGAGTCTGCATCTTCTCTGGTCTGGTGGGACTTTCTGGATTACTCACCTTTTTTAGCAGCTTTAATTTTTTTTGTGCTGCCAACATTTTTTTTTGGGAGGGGGTGGGACATCTGAAAGGGTCTTGGAGTTTCAGTTTTGAAGGATATGTGAAAGGGATGGTTATCATGTTCAACACTCTACAATCATACACGATGGCTTTCCAGGCTTGGAGTGAAAAGATAAGCACCTCCAAAGAGGACAACAGGGCAATCCTTCAGGAGCACTGGAAGGGTTTTGTCAGTTAAAGGACCTTGAAACCCTTGATTCTGTGATCTGTTTCTGCCTCTCAGGAAATGTCCACTTAAGTTCCCCTACTCTGTCCCAGTGGCTCTATCACCAGAAGTGTCCTGGGGAAAACCCTTGGACTTTCAGAACCACAAACACTTTACACACTTCTGGTTGTATGAAAAGGACATTTTGGGTCTGGAGAAATAGATTCTAATGGTAGGCAATGTTTTGCTGTCTTGTTTACTCCTGAATAAGGTATCCTTGACTTTGGGTCCAAACAAGGTGGACCATTTGATTGGCGCATTCAACAAAGATGTCTTGAAGATTTTCACAAAGCCACAGAAATGCATCCAGGCATGGTTGTGATTAAGACTGCTACCTTGCTGCTCTCACGGTAGCACTTGCTGCATTTAATAACAGGCATATGGAAACATTGTTGTCAACTGTGATTCCAACACTCTACACAACTCCATCTCTTTCTTCCCCATCACACCTCCAACATTTACAATCTACCCGAGGAAAAATTCTTTGGTGTCTGCTTGGGGTATAAAAATACCCATGAAAATCTTAAATCTTCCAAACTCTGATGCATTTTGTCAGCCATACATATAATCTCCCATTCTCTTCGTGAACAGCTTATCCAATCTCTCTATTCCCAATCCTTTTCAAACCTCCTATGACTGATGTCTATAATTATCATGCAATATTTTATATGCCATACTATCCCTTTTTTTTTTAAACAGCAGCTTCGGTTCTATAGTCTACTAATAATTCTATGAATGCTGGTCTTTTGCTAAGGATCCCCATATTTCTTTCTTTTTGCCTATACTCTGATATCACTCCTTGATAGGAAAGGCAATCTCTGCCTGCATTCCAAATGTATTATTGTCCTCTTCCCATTCTATTACATTTCCCTCTCTAATTATTTGCTCCCAGTACTTTAGTTCCTTTGCCAGATGACTCCAGTAATTTCTAGTCCCCTCTTGCCTATTTCTGTACCCCTAATTGCAGTCATCCCTATTAGCAGAATTTCCTTTTTCCATTCCTGTGTTGGCCTACTTCTTAGAATCCTTCCAGTTACTTAATATAATAGTCTGGATAGTTATTAGTCTCCTTAAGGATCTACATCCAAAGTCCAGTCTCTCTCTCATTCTTGAACTTCCCTGTTTCATTATCAACCCTTTCCACTTTGAATTCTAGCTTTTTGCTTGCCCTGTGTATAGCAGCCTTAATTGTGTAGCTTTGAAATATCCCTTCAAATCAGATAATCCCAAACCACATTATTCTATTGGAAGGATCAACTTATCCCACTAGACAGTTGCCCTCTTCCCCTCCCAGATAAAATCCTTCAGCTCTTTATTAACTTCTCTCCAGAACTTCTCCTCTGGCTGATAAAAAATATGCTTGACTTGTGTAAAAAACAAAAGGGAATAAAAACATTTTCACTGCTTACATCTTGCTATTCATAAAACAGAGCTTCCAGTTTCTCAGTCTTTTGTAGTATCCTTTGTTTAGTCTTCCCACATATCCTTAGCTGCCATAACTTGATCATTTTTAACTCATTCTCCTAAGTACTTCATTTTATCATGTCACCATAAATATAGATATTGCTGAACCAATAAGTGTGCAGGTACATAATTTACAACTGCAGCCTTTGTTTTATCTTCATTAATTCTGTATCCCGAAAAGACTTGAAATCATCCCAAAATATTCCATAACATTGATATGTCCTTTTTTGGTTTCATCAGAATCAACATAATATCTGAAAATAAAGCCACCTTTTCCTGATTATCATGCCAATTATATCCTTGAGTCCCTGAGTCCCTTATTTTCTTTGCCAGTGGTTCTAAATATAACACAGATAAAGGGGAAAGAGGACACTCCTGCCTGGTTCTTCTGTTCAAACAGAACATATCAAAGAGAGGACCCCTCTCCAATTTAATTTTCACCTTTATCTATCATATATCCTCCTAATTAACTGTGTCCACTTTAATGCATCCACTGACCTACTCATGAAATCCCAGATTACTCTGCTGAATGCTTTCTTTGCATTAAGACCCACCACTGATAGCAGTATTTTCTTACATTCTGTTTCTCTCTGGATCATTATTTTAATAATGTAATCAAATGTTTCTCTCCCCTCCACAAAACACATTGATCCATATCAATCAATGTTGGCATCTTCACCATTATTTTAGTCATTACAGACATAAACACATTGTAATCATGGTTCACAAATCAGAATGGGCCATTATGAAGCCAGATCTGATGGGTCTTTGCCATCTTTAGGTATTGCAACCACCACAGTTTCTTCCAGGATGTTGGTACTTCTGTTTTTAAATACTGTTAAACAAAACCTTCCAGATCTGTATCACTTTCTTACCTCCTAGCTTCCAAACATCCACAGGAATACCATCTACTCCTGGAAATATTTCTGTAGATTATTTATACATAACCATTTTTATCTCATCTCTTCATATCCTAACTTAAAAAATGAGCCTCATCTACCTCTTACCTTGGCATATTTAATTATTTCACAAACATTTCCATCTGTACTTTTTCTTCATTTCTCTCCTTCATACAGATTTTCATAAAATTTCCAAAATATTTTAAAACCTCTACAGGATATCTGGTTATTTTCATTGTTATAGGCTCCCTAAGCTTGGAAATAACCCCTTCTACTTTCTGTTGCCTGAGCTATTGTGCTAAAAAGCTTTTGTGCTCTGGACTTATCAACAAACATTTGCTTAACAGCAATCTTTCTAAACTCATTCATATTATCCAGGTAGTCCCTCATTTTCTCTTTAGCACTCTGCAGCCGTGCCTCTTGTTCTGTGAGATTACCCCTATTCAGCACTACTTTAACCTTTGTCAGTTCTCTCTAAATAATTCTTGTTACTTTTTAACAATCTTTTTCTTTTATTTCTACCCTAATTTTAAACTCCACTTTCATTTTATCCCACTCCCTAGCTATATTTCCTGAAGAAAATTCTGTCTTTCCTAATAACTCCCAAATATGTTCCATTACTCATTCCTTAAATTCTTTTCTGTTTAACAGATGGGGGGGGGGGGTCAGTGTCTCATTTTTATTTTAGTTATTATTAGCACATGATGTGAAATAGTTATTGGCTGCATATCAAAAATTTTAAATGCACATGTTCTTGTGAAATATAACTGCTTCCTAGCCCAGGTTTTGTACCTTGGGCAATAATTTATAAATTCTCTCTGAACTCCTAATACTGAATTCACATCTTCCACACCAAACCATTTCTTTAAAAATCTACCATCTTTTGTTATATTTCCCTTCTAGGCCCCTCAGATATGTCCTCACTATAGCAAATCACATTCCAGTCCCCACATATAAATAATATTCTCCCAGAAATTTTCTTAAGTTCTCTTATAACAGTTTTAAGTGGAATATAAATACATGACAGCTTAATCCTCCTCCCTTGCCAGTAGCCCCATACCATTACATAGCTACCATTACCATCTTTATTCCCCTATTCTATCACTATTGGAGCTCCTCTAGAATTTAATATAAGTACTCCCCTTTTCCTTTATTCTAGATATTCCCCTCATTGAATAAACATCCTAAAATATTTTCTATATCAAATTCACAATCTTATTTCTTTCTAAATGTGTCTCCTGTAGCATAGCTATTTACACTCTGCATTTCTTAATATAATTCACTCCTCTTTCTTTTTTGTAAGTACCTGTGAGAAAATTCACATTAAAAATAATATGGGAAGTGTCACCATTATAACTGGTTATCATTCTCATTCATGTACAACTTTTTTTTTAAAATATCTAGTTTCAGTTACAAGCATACACTGTTTGGCAGGTTGATCTTTTAAGCAGTTGTTTGTCATATCCATTTGAACCTGTGTTACCTATTACAAGACCTTTTCTTTTAATGAAAACCCTCAAACACGCACCCAGAACACCCCCAGAACCTATTAACTTAATATAAATACAGAAAGCTATCTATATCTTCAAATAATGACATTTAACCCTCACAATAGGAACAGTTGTCCCAGATTTATAGCTACATTCTCAAGCTTTGATCAACCTATAATGAAGTTATCCATGGTAAGATGCATGGTATAGCCTGTGCTGCTACTTACGCTAACTGTTGCCTGTTTTGTGTTATCTTTATTCCTCTCTGAGATGTACAAAACTTGAATGCTTTAAGAAAAATGATTTTAGCCACTGAAGAAAAAAAATGTTTTTATTGCCCCTTATCAGCTTGTCTTTATAGAAACATGAGAACACTATACACAGTTGCCTTCAGCTACAAATGTATCATGTAGCACTGTGAACATTTACTTCCTAAAGGAAAACTTTTGATTACATTCAATGTTCTTTTATTTACTTGCTTCTACTTAAAACTTATTAGAACAAGCTGAGGGCCTTAATCTAGTCATTCCCTTATGCAAAAATAAGAACAAGTATATAAATTTTACTTATACCATGCTCTGTATACTTTTGCAACAAGTTCTTCACCTCAACAACCAAATATTACAGCCTATCATCTTAAATGTGTTTTTGTCCAGATTTTCTTCTCTTTTTACATTGCCTACATTTCTTAAAACTAAACAAGAAGAAAGAAGGGGGAAAGACGCTTGTTTATTTTAGTATCCCACTAACATACAGTAATTGAAAATGCTTTACTACATAGCATGTAATATCTGTCATGTTTATAAAAATACTATTGAGAACAAAAATTGTTTTACTTCGTTATATTTTTCCTTACTCTTCATCTCTCCTTATTGTGCTTCCAAACATTAAAAACATGAAGTAGGGCATATGATTTGGAGTCCCCTTCAAGTTTACCAAAGTCAAAAAGTCCAATATTTTCAGGTTTTCCTGTTCCGCCATATTTCACAAATGTGATTGATGCTTTGTAATTCCATATTTATTCATTAATTTCCAAGTTGCTGTTTTTCTTCCTGTTGATCTCCATCTCCCAACTCCAGTCTCTGGTTAATTTCCAATGTACTCCTGACTCTTCTAGTCAACTCCCGTGCTTTCCGTCTCTCAAGCATTTCCTTTGGAACACTGGAAAGGGTTTCACTGGTATAGTTTCTCTATGAGCCTTATCATCAGAAGAATAAGAAGCAGAGCCCTTCTGTCTGACAGCTCACTTTGTGTTGGCCAAACATTAGTGTTTCTTCTTTAGCATATTCTGCAACAAAGATGATTTTGACCTTTCAGGAAAAAATATTCTGCAGATAGCTGGATACAGTACATTGAATTTCATGCCTGCCTCTCAACACTCCCTGATTGCTGGAATAAATTTACTCTTGTTCTGCCTGGTGTACAGTTGAATAATCATTTTCCACAAGCGCTCTACTCTCTCCATTTAGTACTTTGTCCACCTGCCACAATTTTCCCAGAATCAACTCTTTCTGCTGGTAGGATTGCATCTCTATTATTAGAGGCCTTAGCCTTCCTGTGCAATAGCAGTCCAGTTGCTTATTTGTACTTTTATAAAATTAATACAATCTGTCCTTTCCAGTTTCTCTTGTACAGTAGAAAATCTCAGGTTTTCCCTGCATGCTCTGCCCACTAATTCTACCATTTTTTTGAAACATCTCTTCTTGAGCAGTCTCATACTCAGCCAGCCTTTTCTCCATTTCAACCTCTGATATTTGCAGTTTTATCAACTCATCCGAATATATATATTTAAAGATTTTTCCACAATTTTTTTAGTTGATATACCCCTTCAGTGTTTAGTTTGTTTTAATCAGCTCTAAGCACATTTTTTTTCTCCAGATTACTGGAAGTCATATCTTGCACCAAAGCTGGAGCTTCAACTGCTTTTTGATGAACAGCTACAGGGTTCTCCAAAGCCAGTGTTTTTCTCCTCAGCTTTTATGATTGATTTTCTTTCAGGTTTATTGAATTTATTCTTTGCTGGCATCCAGGTTGTGCACCTACTACACAGTAACTGAAATGTATCCAAAAAGACAAATTCACTGGCTGTCTTTTTTGAGTTTATGTTTTCAGACTGAGAAAGCTGAAATGAAGCTGTTACTCAGCCTGCAGCCATCCTGGAAGCCCCTCAGGGGGATAAATCTTTTCTGGCCTCTGAGGAATTGGTTTCACCACATCTGGGTCCTTCCAAACATGCTGGAAAAGCAAGTCAACTAAATCACTGTCTGGGGGAATCACCCTGGATGTAGCTGGGCCTGTGTTAAAAGACCAAGGAACAGACTCCTCCTGAGAAGGGCCACCAGTGGACCAACCTACCCTCTGTGTAATGAATTCTAGGAGCTCTCCAAAGGAAGTGTCTTCCAGGGATGATCTGGAGAACCCTTCCCCTGATGGAGGGCAGTGTCTTCTGTAAGGGATTCCTAAGGGAACATAAATGCCTCCTTTTACATTTGTGCTTCCTATACACTTCCACAAGGAGTAATTTGGGGAGAGACAGAAGCAGTGGGAGGAACCATGAACCTGAGATTGATCAAGGCTGGTTAGTGCTGGCTATCCCATGTATAGATGATGATGAGGTACCAGAGCACCTGAAACTTCAGGGAATCTGGGTGAAGGTACAGGTTATCCCCTCTCTTGAGTGGGAGAGGATATTTTCAAAATTCTCAAATAAAGCAAGGCACAAGGAGGACCTTGTAAGAAATCCCATCCAAGATACAGCTCTGCTAGTATTTGAGGCAGAGGCTGGAGCTGAGCTCTTGAAAACTGATGCTCCAAGAAGCAGGGAAGGCCCAAACAACCTCAAAGATTATCCTGATGATCTTGAAGCCCCAATGCTGACCTCTCTGCTCCAGGACCCATCCACATCCAATATGACTGGAGTCAGATGGTCAAGGAAGTTTTTATAGAGTTGTCTCCAGCAGAAGGACCACATGGGATGCACACAAATCCAAAATCACCTGATCCAACTGAAATGGGGTGAGTGGGAAGAACTCCCAGCCGGGTATATCATCAAAAAGGTCCTCATCCTATCATCATCAATCTTGGGCTGGCTCTCCTGGAAGATGATTACACTGACCTAAAAGAAGCCACCAAAGGCAGTCTAGAGTATCAGTGCCCATGTCTTTCTGGAAGATGATTACTGTTGAAAATCCAGCAAAGGTAATGCCACAGCATGATGGAATAAGGAGTCCTCAAATTAAGGAAAAACAGGTGGATCAGGGGAGGCATCTGAAGAAATATGGACATGGGAATAAGAGATCTGATATGGTGCAATATTTATGCAAAGGATAAAGCAAAACTAATCTATACAAAATACAGCAGCACCAAATATATTTTAAGAGAAATACAGGCAAAGCCACCAGGATAAAGACATTTTCAAAATACAAAAACTAGGGAAACAAAATAGAAAAGATGATTAATAATGGAAATGTTAATGAAATTTAAACTGAACTTATGAATTACCTGGGAAGTGAGATCCCATCTGAAGAAGCAATGGGAGACTCAGGATGCATCTGAAGACATGTCATAGGACGTAGTTTTGGAGCATTCTGTACAATGCCCAGAGAAAAAGAATGTGCTCTCAGGTTAGAAGAAAATGATTTGATACAAGGAAAGAGCTGCTTGATTTAACAAATACAGATAGACATATTTAGATCAATTTAAGAAATAAGATTACATGTCCAAAATGTAAATATGATAAAACAGATGAATGCAGTAATCAAGACTACTGAAATAAATCTTTGTAATATAATAGAAATAAATAGAATATATTACTTTGTAGTTAAATTAATAATAAAGTCTTGCAAAAACTGAGCAATAAGGGAAAGGAAGGGAAGAAATAAAATGCCATGATGGACGCAATGAACAGAGAAAACTATTATGCAATTAGGACAAGTATCATTGTTAGAAGAATTTAGAAGAGGGGACAAATAAAAAAAAAAAACACTTAGAAAGATAGATGTAAAAGCAATGTGCAGTAGCAAAACAGATCAGGATCTAGTATACACTATTGCAAATAAACTAAAGCTATCAGCACTGACATAATTTAGAAGATATGCAGATAAATATAAAGGAAAAGTACAAAATGAACAACTCATTATTAACCCAAAAAATTTTACAGACAACTGGGAAACAAACCAAAATGAATAGAAAAATTAACAAAAAAGAAGAAATAGACATGTTGGAGAAATATTTATGAAGACCCTGTGGAACATAAACATGCTAAAAGGGATAGCAGTAAGGAGTTCAAATGTAGAGAATGTAAAATGGGATGAATGGCCAGAGAAATTGAAACAAAATTAAAAAAAAATGTAACTGGAAAATCCCAGGCCGAAATGCAATACCTAACTTCTGGATAAAAGTATTAATATATTTTCAAAAAGATTTAAGCCTGAGTAAGACTTACTTATACATGCATCCCAAACAAACACCAACCTGCTTAACAGGAAAAAACAATATTCCTCCTTAAGAGTGAACCTGTAAGCCATCCTAAAAACTACAGACCAATAACTTGCCTTTCAGTGATGTACAAACTATACACTAGAAATGAAGAGTTTCTACTCATTTGGGAAAAAAAACCTCAATTGTGGCTATAGAATAAAAGGATAACAAAAGAGCATCATATATCGACAAAGGATCATTTACTGCTAAATAAAGCCATAATAGAGAATTGCAAAAAGGGAAAGAATTTAAGTATGGCATGGATAGATTACAAAAAAAGCAATTGACAGCATCCTACACTTGTGCTTACAGATGTATGATACATCCTGCATTGACCAATTACATGACAGTAACCATGAAACTGGCAAACCACTTTGCAGTTAAGCCATGACAAAGGGCAAATTATTATCCCAGGGATAAAAATTCCAAGGGGGAGATTCCAGGGTGATTCTTTGTCACTCCTGCTGTTTTGTCATGCCCTTAATCCATTAAGCTGTTTACTTAACAGAATAAACCATGGTTATAATTTGACTCCCAGAAAACAACCTTATTTAAGACTTCTCTTCAACTTTTTTGGTTGAAGTAAAACTGAATAATTTATCACATAGTTGACATTAGGCACCTGCTGAACCCGTAGCCATGAGAGGCCTTCAGTTATCTCCCTGCATACAAGGGTCCCTCACTGACAATAGGCAGCCAACTCACATGCAGGCAGTCAAGCATTTCTCCATTCTTGTTGCCAGGTTGTGCATTGTACGATTTGCAGCACCACCATTTTGTTTATTTTTGGTTGCCTTCCCTGTAAGCTACCTGTGATGTCATCTAAAAGCAGTACTCCATCAGAAGTAAAGACCTGATTGGCTGCAGCAGCCAGGGAACTAAGTTTTTTTTTCTCTTTAAAAAAGTCATACATATCATTCACTGGATTACCAGCATCATGAGGACTGAGGAGGACAAAGATTTGGGAAGGAAGCCTTCCAGCAGTGATCACTGGGACAAGCCAAGGAGCTGATTTTTCCACTGCCCTTGTAAGGGTAATTTTTAAAGAACAAATTTAAAAGACCTGAACTAGTCTGTGCGGAAGCAAGCATGGGTCAGTCTACAACCATGAAGACTGAGCACAGGATTAATAACAGCCTTTCACTGCAAAAAAATGTAAGTTGGTAGATTTAAAAAAATGTTTTGGGGGGGCGGGTTAATGAAACATAGGGAGATAAGCATTGTAATATTTTTTGTGTAGAATACTGGTGCTAATGGGATTGGGTGGTGGGGAGGGGCTATGGTTGAAACAGATTTATTTTAGCTTTGTCCAGAATTCTTGTGCAATGAGATGGGGTGGGGTTTGTTTTGTGATAATGTTCAGATTTATTTTAGCCTTTTAGTCAGTACTGCATAAGAATATTCTATTTGACAATTATGCTTAATTTCTAAATGGGAATTGAAATAAAGCAGAATTACTACAGGTTCAGACACCGGGTCCTTTTGTCATAATGTTAGTAAAAAGTATTAAACTTCAGGCACATGTTACACCACTTGTCAGGAGTAGCAAAAAAAGCTTCAGCAACAGAAGAATAAGGATGCAAAGAGACTGGAGGTTCCAACAAGAATTTTTTCTGTAAGTCATTTGAGAAGGGAGAGTCAGCAAAAAGTTTACCTGCAGTAGAACACAGTGGTTCTGCAGTACAATCTACCCACAGTGATCCCACTATTCGTACCATAGAAAGTGTTCACTCTGCTGCAGCTGCACCACAGGCTCCCTCCTGTTCACCTACTTCCATTACTATGAAAGAAAGTATGTCAACATCTGAAGATTCAACCTTAGAAGTGCTGCCAGAGTCACCAGAGTCTGATATGGAAATGGCCCATACTTCTGCAGTGACAAAAGATGTGGTTTGTAACTTGCAAGGAGTGTCAGGTGTATCATTTGAGGATCTAGGAAATGAACTTGGCCAGACTTGATACGTGATGAGTTTAGGGTAGTTGCCATCTATCATTGACCTGTGCAAGTGTTGTTACAGCTCCCAGTCAATGAACAGAAAAGATTTATGTCAGAAAATTAAAAGTTATGTTCTTATAACTAGGCATCTGTGTTGTCCATTTTCATTCTTCCTCAACATATGAACTTGGATCTAATCCTCGGATCGGACTCTGCCACTTTTTCCAGACTTAGGAACCAGCTCTTGAGCTCCTCCCTCTACCCACAATGCTCTATTGCATCCCCAATGCCTCAGATCAAGTTTGTTGCCCTATCCCCACAGTGAAACAGAGACAGGAATAGTTTAAAAGAAAGACAGGGCTCAAATCTGGAACTGTAGGTTCCAATACAGTCCAATAGGTTTCTCCAGGAACTTGGATGGGGGATGGAGGGAAGTTGATGAAAAATGAAAATGGCAACATAGATGCCAATAGCTATGGTGAGAACATAACTTTTAAATCTGATGTCCTTTTCATTCTTCCTCAAAGCATGGGACAGTCCCCCCCAGTTACAATGAACTTGAGTGACCCTCATGGAAGGACCGAAACAAAGGTGGCTCTGTTTCTAGAAATCATATCCATTTTGTAATGACTGACAAAAGTATGAGCGACCATGTAGCTGTAGTACAAATGTCATCAATAGATGTGCTTGACCAAAAAAGCACATGGTGTGGCCATAGATCTGGTTAAATGAGCTTTGGGAGGTTTAGATAATGTCATCCCTTTCTGACAATAAATTGAGGAAATACAGTGCGTTATCCACTTTGCTAGTGTGACTTTGGATACTGGATAACCCTGTCTTTTGGAGAAAAGCAGACAAAAAGTTGGTCTGATTTTCTGAATTGACTTGTCCTGTGAAGATAAGAATCTAATTGTCTATACAGATTAAGAAGATGCAGCACATACTTTCCTTTACTGGACAATTTTGGAAAGAAAGTTGGTAAATGGATGGATTGGTTAATGTTATTCTCAGAAGCCACTTTAGGTAAAACGGAAGGGTTAGTCCATAAGAAAACCCTATCCTTATGAAAAATTATGTAAGGAGATTTTGGAGAGAGAGCCTGGAGTTCAGATATTCTTCTTGCACATGTGTTGACTACCAAGAAAACTTTCTATGATAGAAACTTCAGAATAAATTTAGCTGAAGGCTCAAAAGCTTTCTGTGTTAGGCCTTGTATCACAACGGTCAGCTCCTAAGGTGGTAAGGGATCTTTTATTGGAGGCCTTAGAAGAAAAAATTGTTTCATGAAACCTTTATATAATTTGGACAAAGCCAGAGAAATCTGTTCCCAGTGTGAAAATTAGAAATCGCCACCAGATGAACTTTAACTGTAGAAAAACTCCTTCCTCAAAATACATTACCAAGAATTAGAGAATCGTAGAGACTGGAACAGAAAAACGATTGAAGATCCAAAGGGAGAACTTTTTCCATTTGCTTTTGTATACTTTTTGGTAGATTATTTTTGAGAAGCCAAAATAATATCACGAACAGGGAAGAAAGCCTGGGCTATTACTGGAAGTGGAGAATCCATGCAGTTAGTCTTAGGGCTCAAATATTGGGATATTGGATCCCTGATGGGTGTGACAGGAGATCCAGAGTTGGCTTCAGTATCCATGGAGGACGGCGAAGATGAGACCATAGGAAGGGGAACCATACTTGTCAAGGCCAGAAGGGAGCAATGAGTCAGAGTGAAGTAGCTGCTGCACTTGTTGAGGGGAGCAGCAAACAGGTCACAGCAAGGTCAGCCCCAACACCAGATCATCTTCTCCATCACAAATTGAGAGACCACTCATGGGGCATCAAAATAGATCTGCTTAGCTTGTCTGCTAGCACATTAGTTTTCTGTGAAATGAGTCACAATTAGAAAACAGTTTGATGAGATCATTCATTCCCAGACTCTCATGGCCTCTCTGCAAAGGAGATAAGATCGAGTTTTCCCTTATTTGTTGATGTACCAGACTACAGACATGTTGCTGATCTGAATTACAACAGTCCCCAATAGAGAACATCTTGAAATGCCTGCAATGCTAATAGGACCACTCATCTCTAGGACACTGATATGCAACTTGGTCTCTTGGGGGGGAACCACGTGCCTTGGATTCTTCTTCCCAAGAAATGCCCCCACTCCAAATGAAAAGCATCCGTGGTCACTGTGGCCATAGGGGCTGACAGAACAAAGGGTCTGCCTAGATGTAAATCGTGCCTCCAGAGTTGAACAGTCAGGCAGCTCCTCGGGAGCACTGAAAGGGCTTATCTGAAAAAAAATCTCCAAAGCCCTGATTCTGTGGACAATCTTTGCCTCTAGGGCGATGTCTACCATTGAAATTTTGTCCCCTGCCTCTGGAGGATTTGTCACCACATGGATCTTGGAAAGGTCTCAGATTTCCGAAACCACATCTTCTTGCCATCTGATTCCTACAGAAGGTTTGTTGAGGCATAGAAAACTTGATTCCTTTGGCAGGCAGAGTCTTTCAATCTTTGTCACTGCAGGTAAGCGTGTCCTTTACAGATGGCCCAAACAAGGAAGTGCCATTGAGTGCGGCATTAATAAAAGACATCTTAAACAGTTCAGCAAAGTTGTAAAACCGCATCCAGGAATGTCTCCTTATGGCAATACCTGAACTGGGCTGCTTGTGAGGTGCCTTCAGCTGTGTGAGAAATCAACCTCATTGAAGCATTGGATATGGACAACAGAGTGGCTAGATGAGAGGATTTGCATTTGAAATCCTCAGCAGATATGGATTCTGACAGTATTTGAAAGCTCCTTGGTCAAATTTCTCTGAAGCAGAATAAAATGTGCCAGGTAATTTAGTGACCTCCAGGCAAAGGCTGCTGAGGAAAAACTCACTTTCCAAATCTGTCCAATGCTCTAGACTCACTGTTAGGTGGATGGACAGCAGAGCTCTGTCCTACTAGCTCTTTCTTGGTGGCCACTGCCACCACCACCATAGCATCAACCAAGACTCCTTAGCTCCAGTGTGGTCTGTTGGTTGGGGGCAAACACTTGTTGGGTCTTTTAGGAATGGGTTTGACAGTATCTAGTTCCCTCTAATCCTGACTGGCAACTAAATCAATAAGTTTGTCTGCTGGGGGGGGGGGGTAACCCAAGATTGTAGAGGGGCCAGAATTAAAAGCCTCCAAAAACACTGATTCTTCTGGTGAAGGATTTTGGGAAGACCAGCCACCTTTCTGTTTCAAAATCTGTAGAATATCTCCAAAGGAAACGTCATCTGGTAATGATCTGGGGGACCCCTCTCCATCAAAATTGGCATCCTCCATGAGAGACTCCAATGGGGAGTCAGTGTGTCTCCTTTTACACATCCTCTTCCCATGCACCACCTCTGTGGGATGTTCAGGTGAGGTGTTGGAAGAGAGGGAAAGTTTGTTTCATGGAACTGGCTGGACACTTAGTTCTGGCAGTCCCTGTGGAATAGGCCTGAGCAACCCAGAGCTAGGAACTGATGGGAAAAGGGAGTAGGAACCTAGGCATAAGGGGATGGTTCTCTGTGGAGAGGAAAAAGCCCTTTCCACCACCTCAAAAACTGACAGACCCAGAGAAACCTCGACCAGCCTCCTCGGAGAAGAAACTCCCAACAAAGGCAGGTCTAGAACTCTCTTAGATCTGTACCTTCAGGTGGAACTGGATCCAAACTGTCCAGGGCCAAGGCTCTGAGAGGAAGGGGCAGATCCTCTTAGACCTAATGCTGACACTTCAGCTCCAAGACCCAACCTGATCAGATGGTATTGGAGCAAAACTAGCCAAGGATATAGTCAGAGTGGAGGAAGAAGCTTTCCTCAGATCCAACACCAGACATCTCAGGGATCTCAGATCCTGGGGCTCCAAAACCATAGGACAGATCAGAGAAAGAGGTAATTTATAAGTTGTTGGCATACTCATGGATCTGGCAAGGGATGGAGCCGGTAATACCCTCATCTCGATCTAAGCTCTTAGAAAAATTTGTATCATCTTATCCACGTCTTCTTCTGACAAGTTTCTGGAGGACCTACATGAAAAAAATGGAAGGAGGAGTGGAAATCTTCTTGGGTGTTTGAAGCAACTTCAAAGGCAGGGTAGTGATATTAGCTTGATAGTATACTCAGGTGAAGTACTCCAATAAGCAGGACCCAGCTTAGGATCAGAGGGTGTCATTGTTGGACTAATGGTGATTACCATAGTTGAAGTCTGAAGATCTGAAGTCTTCAGATCCAGTTGATGCTTAGGATCTGACAACATAGGATCTGATAATTTTGGAGGCTCAGAGGAATAGCTGGGGAAATTCAGAGGGGAGCACTTCATATGCTCTAAAGGAGCAGACGTGCTGTGCTTGGAGTGGGTTTGAACCCCTGAAGTAGAAGTGGAAGGCAGTAGACCACTTAGGATTAGTTCATTACATTGATGTGCTAAAGCCCCAGGGTTGAAACATGGAGCATATTTTGCATGCCGTTCCCAAATGATCAGCCCTTAGACAATACACGCACTTCTTGTGGGCATCCGAATTTGGAATTTTATGCCCACAAGAAGTGCACTTTTTGAAACCTGTGGGTTTTTCTGATATAACTGTGAGGAATCACAGGTTATCTGAAAAACAGACTTCACACTTGCTGTGAAATACAGAAAAAGAGTAAAACAGTTTTTTTTTTGTTTTTTTAACAGAAACTAGAAAACAAAGGAAAAAAGTACTGCTACCAACTAGGGTGAGCAAGAAATACCCCAAAATGTGTGTAAATAGGAAAACCAGCAATGGTAATAAAATACTACCTAAATATAGTAGTATACAGAGAGAAAAAGAGAAGGAGGAAAAATAGATTAATGTTGGAAGGGAAATAGAAAAATAGCAATAAAAGTTTTATAACTCACTAAACTGCTTGAGAGTTTGGAAACCTGCATCTGTTTGCAATGGTGGCAAATGAGATATGAGGCTTTGGGAATGCACTAGAACATTATGGGTAGGGGGGGTTGACAGCTGGATCCTAAGTCTGGAATAAGCAGGCAAGTTAGATTCAAGGATCAGAGCTGAACCCATATGTTGGGGAAGAATGAAAAGGACATCAGATTTATTTTCATATGCTGCCTAACAGGGACAGAGCAAAACACACTTGGCTGACATTCTGTCAGAAAAAGCATGCACTGTTTTGCTTTGCATGCAAATTATTTGGACACTCTAATCACCTTCTCCGGTTAGATGGTTACAGAGCAGGGAGAGATGTCCAAAGCTAGACTGGCATGACTGAGCACTGGAGCATGCATGCTGAAGTGGAAGAAACTGGACAATAGACTAAAGAGTAGGCAGACAATGGCTCACAGGAGACATGCAGTGGTACTCACTGGCATGGTATGTTAGAATGCAATACAGCTACTGTCCAATACCTGATGGAACAGAGCATGGCATTTAGTGGTATGAGTGATGCCATATACACCCATGGCAATGGCAATTTCTTGGGCCAAGTGCAGCTTTTGTCACAGTTTGATTCTATCAGGGCTGAATATCTGCATCATATTAGGAATAGAGTAGTAATGGATCTTGGGAAGGACATACAGAATGAAATTATCCACCTGATTGCAAATGCTACTTTGAGGACCATTGTTGGGAAGCTGAAGGATGCCAAGCACTTCTCCATAATTACTGACTGCATATCAGATGTCAGCAGTCAACAGCAAATGACTTTAGTAGTTAGATATGTGGACATTTCAAGGACTGCAGCCACGGTCGATTCTGTCATGTGTGCCTCTTAATGATACAACCGGAACAGGACTTAAAGAAGCACATCAACTGGGCATTAATAACTGTCTGGGACAATGATATGGCAATGGCAGCAATATGATAGGGAAATGAGCTGGAGTGCAGGCCCAGATAAAACAGATGAATTCAAGGTTTTTTTGTGTGTCATGTGCCTGCCATAATTTAAATCTTATAGTCAGTGATACAGGCAGTGTCTTTCTTTGGATGTCTGCAGAACATTTACATACTCTCTCTTCAGCTATCAACAAGCTGATGGCAGATCTTGAAATGACACAAACATCACTGTGAAGCCACTGTCTTGAGACTTGCTGGGAATGCAGGATAGACTGTCAAGGCAGTATGGTTTCAGATGAAGGGAGTCATAGAAACATTACAGATGACAGGTGAAGATTTATGAAGTGATGCCGCAACATGTCAACAGGCAAGGGAACTGTGCTGAGAATTTATATCGTATCAGTTCATTGTATGTTTAGTGGTTTGGTATGTTGTGCTAACAGAGGTTCATGCAAGCAAAGTGCTAGAGTCTATTGGTTGGTATTTCTACATGTTTCAAAGCACTGGCATCAACTATGGATTTGCTGAGGAACTAAAGAGAAAGAGGGGTATTTCAGCATACCATGGGTGAAGCCTCCAAGATAGCAGAACTAGAAGTTAGCACCACATTACGGGAAAACAGGCAGAGAAAAGTAAAGCATTTCTTTGACTATGGAGAGGATGAGATAGTTTAGGATCCAATAGTAAACTACATGTACAGTTCTTCAATGTGCTGCTGGACACTACAATAGTCATTTACTGACCGGTTTGAGCAGTTTTTTTGAGTTTGAGAAGGTTTTTGAATTTTTATCAAATATTAAAGCCTTGAGTGAAGCTGCAGAAGACACCTTGATCCAACAGTGCAAGGTCCTGAAACAACTCACCTGACAAGTGACCACTGTGACATTGATGACTATGACCTTGGACACGAACTGAAAAGCCCTTCTCAAATGCTTGATACCGAGTCATCACCATTGACTATATTAAATTTATTCATCTGCAACCAGTTACAGGACATCCATATAAATACTTACATTTCACTAAGCATTTATGATTATACCTGTTACACTAGCTACTGTAGAACAAGAAGTTATGTACTCACCATAACGTTCGATGTATGTATGTAGTCCATCTCGCCTCACATTCTTACCCGTGGGTTCGGAGCCAAACCTTGGCTCAGACTCAGCCATACTCTAGCTCAAAGTCTTTCAAGTAGCTGGGCTAAGAGGTATCCCATGCTGCACTACTCCCTTCCCCAGATCTTGTTTGCTGTAAGCTCAATCACTCACCTTCCATACACATAACACACAGAGAAGGGAAATCATCCCAATAATAAAAGGAGTACTGAAACCAGAACTAACCTCTAGGCCCTCCAGGAGGGGGAAGGCAGGGGGTAAGTAAGAATGTCAGGCGAGATGGACTACATACATCGAAAGTTATGGTGAGTACATAACTTCTTGATGTTATGTAGTCCAATCTCGCCTACATTCTTACCTGTGGGACAGCGTCCCCAGCACCTGAACCCTGGGAGGCTCAGTGGAAAATACTCCTGAGCACTGTGGAACCAAAGTAAGATCTGCCTCTGGATATCAAATCCAATTTGTAGTGAGTAATAAAGGTGTGAGGAGATGCCCATGTAGCCGCAGCACAAATCTCATCCATAGACATACTGGCCTGAAATGCTGTAGAGGTAGACATCGATCGGGTAGAATGAGCCTTCACTCGAAATGGTAGCTCCTTGACACCTGAGGCATAAATGAAGGAAATACAACTAGAGAACCATCTAGACAAGGTCACTTTGGAAACAGGAGACCCAATCCTATTGTCTGAAAATGAGACAAATAGCTGATCCGATTTTCTAAGATCCTTCGTTCTATGCAAATAAAAACACAATTGTCTATGAACATCCAGCTGGTGAAATTTAAATTCGGCCTTATTAGAAAACTCTGGAAAAAATACGGGCAGTTCAATGGATTTGTTGAGATTAATAACTGAAGCCACCTTTGGCATAAAAGAAGGGTTTGGTCTGAGAGAAACCCTGTCCTTGTGAAATATCAAGTAAGGAGGTCTGATCGACAAAGCTTGGAGCTCAGAGACACGTCTAGCTGAAGTGATGGCTACCAAAAAGATCGTCTTCCAAGCCAAATATTTCAATTCACAAGTAGCTGCAGGCTCAAACGGGAATGACGTGAGACATTGTAGCACAAGATTTAGGTCCCAAGGCATGACCGGGTCAAAGACTGGAGGGTGAAGCAGCATAGTGCCTTTCAAGAATGCCTTACAAAGTCTATGCGCCATTAGACTGGGCTCATTAGCAACGTGAAAAGTGGAAATAGCCGCCAACTGCTGATCCCTGATTGAAAAGCATGGAGAGAAATTCCAGAATTGAAGAAATTGGAGCTGTATAAGGATCAATTTGTCTTGCATGAGTTCAGATGGAGAATCTTTTCCATTTACTGGAATAGATCTTTCTGGTCGAAGGCGTATGGGAAGAAGACAGAATATGAACCACTTCCAGAGAAAATGATGAAGCCTGACTAGTGATGGAACTGGAGTAGCCAGGCTGTCAACCGGAGGGTCTGAAGAGAGGGATGGAATTGCCCTGACATATGAGTCAGTAGATCTGGCTGTGGGTCCAGAATCCAGGGGTCACCCATGAGATAGAGATGGAGAAAGGGGAACCAAATTTAACGAGGCCAGTGTGGAGCAATCAGAATCAATTCTGTTTCCCAAGGATTGCACTTTCTGAATAACTTTTGTAAGCAGAGGAACAGGCGGGAAGGCATAAAGTAGACCGGAGGGCCAATCGTGAACTAGAGCGTCCCTTGGTGACTCCCCCTGAAGGGGGATAAGGGTGAAGTAGCTGCTGCACTTGGTATTGAGGGGACTGGCAAATAGGTCGCAACAAGGCTGACCCCATCTGTGGAAAATCTGCTCCGCAACTTGACTGTTCAGGGACCACTCGTAAGGCATCAGAATAGCTCTGCTCAACCTGTCGGCGATTACGTTGGACTTCCCCGGAATGTGCGTTGCTACAAGAAAACATTGGGAAGACACTGCCCACTGCCACACCCGAATGGCCTCTCTGCAAAGGGGGTAGCCCTTGGTTCCTCCCTGTTTGTTCAGAAACCATATCACCGACATATTGTCTGAGTGGATCGCAATTGTCCCGAGAGGAAGAAATCTCTGAAGTGCTTGCAACGCTAATAGCACTGCTCTCATCTTCAAGACATTGATATGCAAATGTATCTCGTGTTCTTGCCACGTGCCTTGGACTGTCCTGCCGAGATAATGCCCCCCCACCCGATCTGGAAGGCATCCGTGGTCACTGTGGCCACAGGAGGGGGTGGGACGAAGGGCTTTCCCACATTGAGGTTGCTGATGTGAAGCCACCAGCGTAGATCTTGCTTGCACTTGTCTGTGATCATTATAAGATGAGAAAGCGGAAGATGTAGAGACCACTAGGCGAAGAGCAGCCACTGAAGGAGCCTCATGTGTAGCCTCGCAAGAGGAACCAGCATAATTGTTGCAGCCATCGTCCCTAACAATTTGAGAACCGTTTTTGCCTTTACTTTTTTTCAGAGGGAGCAACGCGTATACCTGTTGTTGCAAACCCTGAATCCTTTCTTGTGGTAAACGCCCTCATGAGCATGGTGTCTAACTCGGTGCCTATAAAGGTGACATGCTGCGAGGGCAACAAGGCAGACTTTTCCCAGTTTAGAGTGATACCCAATTGTTGACACAGCTTGATAGTGGCATCTCTGGTCTGTAGTAGCAGATGCCTGGTGGTGGCAGAAAGGAGCCAGTCATCCAGGTATGTAAACACTTGGAATCCCTGACGTCTCAAGTGAGCCATCACCACTGCCATACATTTGGCGAACACCCTGGGGGCTGTGGTGAGACCAAAGGGCAGGGCATAAAATTGAAAATGACTGACTCCCAGCCGGAAGCATAGATGACTTCTGGATGCCCTGTCCATCTTTATATGGTAGTAAGCATCCCTGAGGTCAATGTAGCACATCCACACTTCTTTTCCCAACAATGGGAGAATAGACTGCAATGTGACCATTCGGAACTTGTACTTCTTCACGTGGAGGTTCAAGCGGCTGAGATCCAAGATGGGTCTCAGGTCCCCTGTTCTTTTCGGCACCAAAAAGAATCTGGAGTAAGTCCCTAATCTAATCTAGTCTGAGGGGACATGCTGGATGGCTCCTTTTTCTAGCAGCTTTAGAACTTCTGAAGCTGCAGAATCCCTTTGATTGGGTGGAACATCTGGGATTCTTTTGATCAGTGGGGGAGGAGAAGAAAAGGGAATGTGATATCCTCCGGAAACTATTTTTAATACCCACTGGTCCTGGGTGATGTGCTGCCAGGCTTCTGGGTATAGTGAAATGCAACCCCTGACTGGCTCTGGAGACGCGCAGTCGGGCCTCACATCAGGAGCGCTGGTAGGGAGAACCACGAAAGGAGTCACAGTCTCCCTGGTTACGTGGGCCTCCTCTGCCTCTAGGGCAGCGTCTACCTGAGTTACCACCCCCTCCCCTGCCTCTGGAGGGGGAATCACTTTGTGCATCATGAAAAAACCTCTGAGATTTTTTGAGCCACATTTTTCCACTCTTCTGGCCCTTGGGATAAGGTCTAGAAGGCATGGAAAAACAGACTCCCATGGCAGACAGAGTTTTTCCCTCTTGCTCGCACCTAGTGAGTGTGTCCTTCACCTTGGTTCCGAACGATGAACCATCAAACGGGGCGTTGGTTAATGTAGATTTGAAGGCCTCCGCGAAATTACAGAGGCGCATCCAGGAGTGCCTTCTGAGAGAAACACCGGAACTTGCTGCCCTACTCACTCCTTCGGCTGCGTAAGAGATCAGTCTCATGGAGGACTTAGCAATATCATTTAGAGTAGATCTCTGAGTGGACTTTCTGAGCCACTGCATCAGAAACGTTAGCCTGCAGAGAATCTCCAAGCTCTTTCAGGAGATCTCTTTGGAGCCATGTAAAATGTGGCAAAAAATTCAGCGACTGCAGAGTAAAGTCTGCTGAAGAAAATATACGCTTCCCACACTGGTCCATGGTCCTAGACTCCTTGTTAGGGGAATGGACGGTAGATGAAGTCTCAGCCAGTTCCTTCTTGGTGGCCGCTGCCACCACCATGGCATCTACTGGAACGCCCTTCATGAGAAACTCTGTCAACGGGGCGGACAGAAATTTGCTGGGTCTCCTGGGGACTGATTCCACAGTGTCAGGGATTTCCCACACCCTTCGACAAACCAGATCCAGGAGTTCATCAAAGGGGGGAGAAACCCAGGAGGCGGAGGGTTGAGCCCCAAAGGGCTTCAGGAACACTGACTCCTCCTCTAAAGGGGGTTTAGAGGGCCAGTCGCCTCTCTGCTTCAAGATCTCTAGGATATCAGCGAAAGAGATATCCTCAGAGGACGACTTCGGGGACCCCTCTGATTCCTCGAGGTCGGTGTCCGATGTGAGAGACTCTCCCTGGGAGTCGATGTGCTTCCTTTTGCACATTCCTTTTCTGGGTGGCTCCTCAGGTAAAAACTCTGGGGGGCCCTCAGAAAGTAGGGGACCACTCATGGAGGTATCCTGAGACCTTGGGTCTCCGCTGTCAAAGGATAGGGGGTGATCAGAGACTGATACTGGAGCTGGAGGGGATAGAGTGTCAGTGCTGTATGATGTAGCTGAGGACTTGGCCAGCACATTCTGCATGTCCACGAAAGCTGGTCCCCCTGGCTCCAAAGATTGACCAACAGTGGAAGCCCTCAGAGCAGAAGGGACAAGGTGCGAAGCTGAAGCACGGGTCAAGCTCACCCGAGCCAAAGCACCGAGAGACAGGTTAGGAGCCAAAAAGCATCCCGAGACTTCCCCCTCGGGTCTGACCGAGGAACCATGAGTTCTGGACCCCGTTGACGGTGCCGATAGGGTTGGAGCTGAGATCGGAGCCGAGCAGCCAGGATGGGCTACTGGAGCCAACCTAGAAGCATCAGACGGCACTGACAACTCTGGCTCCGAAGGCTGAGATTTGCTAGGAGGATCTATCGATGATGGATGGGTGACGGGCTCCGGAGCCAACTGGGCTGGAGCCGAAAGCAATTTAGCCAGCACCGGTGATTGGAGCAGTCTCTGCACCACTCTATCCACATCAGAAAGAGTCCTGGGGGACCTAGAGGATAAGGTAGGAGATCTAGACCTCCTCTCAGAAGGAGACCTGCGAGGAGGAGAAACCGGTCTAAAAACTGGAGACTGGGAGCCGATGTAGATTCTGTTGATTCAACTTCCTTCGGCACCGAAGACACTGGAGCTGAGGATGCCACAGTAGACTTAGTAACTTACTCCGGAGGCTCCGATAAGACTGACGGAGCCGGAGAGCATTTTTTTGCTTTGGTGGTTTTGTCTCTTTTAGAGGGAGAGGACTTAGCACCAGAAGACCTCTCCAGATCTTCCCCGAAAGAGGGTTTCAGTAATCCTTTCAGAATTAGTTTGTTCTTCCTTTCTTGAAGAACATGAGTGCTGAATGCGTGACAGAACACACAAGATTCCTGAAGGTGGATAGCCCCCAAACAATAAACGCACACAAGAGTGCCCATCAGTAATCGACATCTTATATCCACATTTACTACATTTCTTGAAGCCTGAAGGCTTGTGTTCTTTTGTATCCTTGGACATGATCGGTATGACACTAGACACAACAAAAGAGACAAACCCAACACCAGCAACAAAGTGCGGGAACTAGACACTGAATAAACTGCAGCCACCACACAAGGACCGCTAACTCAAATGGCCCAGACAGGAAACAAGGGAAGGACTAGGTCCTCTAACTTAAACGGCCCTAGCCCGGAGGGATAGGGTACCGACAAAAATGAACACAGAAGCTAACGAGATACCAAGACAAAGGCTACGAAAGGCCACACAAAAAAGCTTCCACAAACCAAAAACACACACACCTAGCTATGAAAATAGCTTTTGGAGCAACAAATTTGGTCAAAGAAGAAGAAAAGTTATACTTAGCCACAGCCAAGAGCGAGACCACGTCTGAGCTTTATGAGTGACAAATGAGATCTGGGGAAAGAGAGCAGTGCAGCATGGGATACCTCTTAGCCCAGCCAATTGAAAGACTTTGAGCTAGAGTATGACCAAGTTGGAGCCGAGGTTCGGCTCCGAACCCACGGGTAAGAATGTAGGCGAGATTGGACTACATAACATCACAGCTTTTCTATATCAAAACTCAAAGACAAGTTTATCAATGAATCAGAACAGACTTTCAGGCTTAGCTGTGCTCTCAACTGAACATGAAGTAGGACAAGGTTTATTGTACAACACTTGCATTGAAGACCAGTACAACTCTAGGTATGTGCACATATTTCCCTTCCTGTAATCTTTTATAATGCTGTATGGCAGTAAATTTCATGTTGCACCTTAGGATGGCTTGTATAATATGCTGTGTATTCACTCTGATTTTGGGGCGGCCACAGTGGTGCAGCGGTTAACGTTGCTGCCTCATAGCAAGAGGTTCTCCAGTTCGATCCTCAGCTGGGGTGCCTTCTGTGCGGAGTCTGCATGTCCTCCCTGTGGTCGCGTGGTTTTCCTCTGGGTGCTCCGGTTTCCTTCCACATCCCAAAGACATGCTGTAGGTGGATTGGACATCCTAAATTGGCCTTAAGTGTGAGTGTGTATGTGTGCCTTCTGTGGAAGGTTGGGCGCTGGGCTGGCAACTCGACACTGTAAAAACTCTACTGCCAATCATGAGTGGACAGGTGATCCGCTGTGGTGACCCCTAACTGGGAAAAACCGAAAGAAGAAGATTCACTCTGATTTTGCTTGCTACAGCTGGTAGAACTAAGAAGGATAAGGGGTATGAAAAAACAGCAAGATTTGTTGAGGCAAGGGAAGCTAGGAGAGGCAGGATTTGTTGAGATGATAGGAGCAGCAGGATTCATTATGAGGTAAGGGACAACTAGGTGTGGCAGGATTTGTCATAAAGCAATGACAGCAAGAAGCACAGGAAGAACAAATTGTATATCACAAAAAGTGGCAGCAGTCTGAAAAACTGAGGAACTAACCACACACTGAAGATAAATGACACTTGTGTCTGTCATCTGTATGGTTTTTGACTTCACCTGTTTCTGTTTGGATTTGAGTCTGCAGTCTCTTGTAATCCCTAGTGTTTGTCATCTGTGTGTTTTTTGACTTTACCTATTTCTCTTTGGGTTTGAGTCTGTCAGCAGTCTCTATAATCCTCAGTGTCCCTCATCTGTGTGCTTTTTGACTTCACCTGTTTCTCTTTGGGTTTGACTGCATTCCCTGTAATCCCCAGTGGCCTTCTCCTGTATGTCTTAATTGCCTGTAGTCTTTCCTGCTTGTCCCATGGATGTCGTGTGCCTCTAGTCTTGACTGTAATGCATGTCTTTAGATCTTGTTCTGTCTTTTGTGGTGGAGTCAGTTTGTCTAATGCATCTTGTGTAATTCAGTCTTGCTATAGTGCTACCTTTATCCTGCGTGGGTATCTCTTTCCAGTCTTGCTGTAGTGCTGTCTTTGTTGTGTCTGGGTGTTTCTGTTCAGTCTTGCCATAATGCTTTCTTGGTCTTGTGTGGAAGTCTGTCCTGTGTGTGGAGTCTGTGGGAGTATCTGTTCAGTGTTGCTGTAGTGCTGCCTTGGTGGTGTAGGAGTGTCTTGTTCAGTCTTGCTGTATTGGTGGGTGTGGGGGTGTCTCTGTTCAGTCTTACTGTAGTGCTGCCTTGGTGGTGTGAGGGTGTCTTTGTGCATCTCTGTGGGGCTGTCTACCTTGATGTGTTAATGAGGCTTGTCATAATGTAATAACATTGCTACTAAATGCCAGTCAATGTGTGCATATACCTCTGAGTGGTTACTTTGCTGTGGTATTGAGGCTTGTCATAATGTAACACTGGTACTAAAGCCAGTCAGTGTGTGTATGTACCTTGATGAAGTACTAGTGGCCCTAAAAGTCTTTGTAGTGACAACCAACAGCAAAATAATCCAAGAAACAACAGTAGATTCAGTTCCACAGTAAAATTTATTACTTGCCTTAGTGCCTCGGCCACAACAGCCTTCAAAGAGTACTTAAGAGAACTTAATTTATGGGTCTATCGATAAATTAATACAGCATAACCTTAATAAATATAATATTAATAGTGGAAAAAAACACATTAATGTTAGCAATATTAACTCTCCGGTTGAGAAAGACAGAATATTTTTTGTGACTACATTTTAAGCACCAGGATTTGGGAACTAATAAAGCATTATTGGAAATTTTTACATAAAGATGAATTGCTACTTAGGATTATTTCTGATTTACCCTATGTGGCTTATAAGAGAGGACAGAATTTGGGGGATAAATTGGTTAAAGCTTATTTTATTGCACCAGTAGTTAGTCCTTCTATTTCCCGAATATTTTTGGGTATAATACCCTGTAATAATTGTAATATATGTTCTCATATTAAATAGAGTTTCTCTAGGATTAATGGGAAAATATTTAGACCACACAATCACTTTACATGTAACACAGCAGGCATAATTTATTGCGTGAGATGTCCCTGCAACCTTTTCTATATTGGGGAAACTAAGAGGAAATTTAGAATTAGGTTGCAGGAACACATTAGAGATAGTAAGAAAGGGAGACTGGAAAGTCCTATAGCATCTAATTTTGGGGAAAAACATAATAATGATGCTAATTTATTTACAAGCTACAATTCTGGAAGAAGTGTTCATTAGGAAGGGGGATGAAAGATTAATTAAAAATGTTTTATTGTATAAAGAAAAGTACAGTTTTGTACCTACCATAAATGTAGATGTTCGAAGATCCACATTGCTGCAGTCCTAACACTTGGGTAGTCCGCTGTCCAGTCGGCCCGAATAACAAAGTATAAGGCTGACGTCGGTCAGGGCGCATTAGTCTGACGTCAGGACGTCAGGGTACAAATGCGCATGACCGACGTCATATCCTCAGTCTTTTCTTGCCCCAGATGTCAGAAGACCCTAAAAAGATAAGGCCAAAACCAAAAAACACCAAACACTCCTGTACCAAATATATATACAATATATACAATTTACAAAAGTACAACCCCACCCCCACAACCACCCCTAAACACAGAGGGGAAGGAGGGAGGGTAAATTGGACTGCAGCAATGTGGATCTTCGAACATCTACATTTATGGTAGGTACAAAACTGTACTATGTTCTTCATCCCACATTGCTGCAGTCCTAACACTTGGGTAGAATCCCAAAGCTGAGGTAAGGGAGGCTGGCAAATCATAAAGAAGCTGGAGCTGTCAACATGCCCTGCAAAATAGCCGTGGCAAAACCAGCCCTAGATTTAGAGTAGAGAGGAAGGTGGTAATGCTTAGAGAAAGTATGCACTGAACTCCAAGTAGCTGCCTCCAAAATATCCTTAGTTGCCACCCCCCTTAGAAATGCTGTTGAAGTGGCAGTAGCCCTAGTGGAGTGAGGCCTAATCCCAGCTGGAATCTCCTTGCCATGATGGGAATAACAAAATGCAATGCAAAACCCAATCCACTTAGAAATAGTTTGTTTTGACACAGGCTTGCCCTGAGAACTCAAAGCAAAAGAAACAAACAACTGCTGAGACTGCCTAAAATCCTTAGTCCTGCTTAAATAATAACGCAACTGCCTGTGTACATCTAAAGTGTGCAAAATCTTTTCCCCCTTATTTTGGGGATCTGAATAAAAAGTGGGCAAATGAATAGTTTGGTTTAAAGCCACACTAGAGACCACCTTAGGCATAAAGGAAGGATTAGTACGTAATGATACCCTATCCTTATGGAAAATCAAAAAAGGCTCAACCGCCATAAGGGCCTGCAATTCAGAAACCCTTCTTGCAGAAGTAATGGCCAACAAAAAAGCAGTCTTCCATGACAAGTATTTCAATTCAGCAGTAGCCATGAGGCTCAAAAGGTTGTAGAGTAAGTTTCTCCAACACAAAATTGAGGTCCCAAGCAGGAGTAGGAGCTCTACGTGGGGGTCTTATATTCTTTGCCCCTCTAAGAAATTGCTTGAACAAAGGATGAGAAAACAATGGTGGGTCACAATCATAGTGAGCTGAAATCGCTGCAGCATGAATCTTAATGGAAGAGAAAGACAAACCTTTGTCCAATAACTCAGTAAGATACTGAAGAGCCATACTCAAATTAGGCTCAGAAACCTCAAAATCCTTTGCTGCACTCCAAAATAAAAATCTCTTCCATTTTTCTGCATACACTTTCCTTGTACTAGGTCTTCTGGCTTCCATAATCACATTCAAAACTTGTTGAGGAAGCTGAGACCTGCTGTGTTTCAAAACAGAATATGCCAGGCTGTTAGATGAAGAGAGTGAAGCTTGGCATTGAGCAGATGACCGTCCCTCTGAGACAATAGGTGCGGAATCAAAGGTAAAGGCCATGGAGGCTTCCTTACCAGACTCCTCAGTAATGGGTACCAGTGTTGCCGAGGCCAATCTGGAGCTATTAAAATCATCCTTGGCTTGTCTTGTCTGACCTTTAGGAGTACCTTTGGGAGGAGAGGCAGAGGTGGAAAGGCATACACATGAAGATTTTTCCAACTGAAAGAAAGAAAGAGCATCCACTTTCCAAGCTGTGTGATGAAACCTTTTCGTGCAAAACTTTGGCAGCTGGTGGTTTAGTGGAGAAGCGAACAGATCTATGTCTGGAGTTCCCCATGACACTGTCAATTTTCGAAATACATGAAGATCCAGTTTCCACTCGTGGGGATCCATGATTTGCCTGCTTAACACATCTGCTAAGGAGTTCTGTGCTCCCGGCAGAAACCTTGCCTGAAGATTTAGTTGCAAGCTGAGCGCAGCCTCCCACAAAATCATCGCTTGCCTGCATAGAGGATAAGAATGAGTTCCCCCTTGTTTGTTGATGTACCACATGACAGTTGTGTTGTCTGTTAGAATCAACACCTGCCCTGGAAGAAGTAACTCCTTGAAAGCCATTAATGCAAACTGGACTGCTAACATCTCCTTCATGTTGATATGTAGATGCTGTAGTCTGGCAGGCCACTTGTCTTGTATCCACTTTCCATTCAGATGAGCTCCCCAAGCTATGTCTGAGGCATCTGTCGTAAGAATTTGACTCGCCTCTGGCCGGGTCACAGAGAGTCCCTTGTTTAGGTGACATTCCTGAGCCCACCACAAAAATTCCCTTCGAATGCAAGGTATTATTTGAATGACAGTGTCGAAATCCTGGCAGTGCTGTGTCCATACATTTTTGAGATACCATTGCAGCTTCCTCATATGCAGTTTGGCATTGGGAAGCACCAGAATACAAGATGCCATGAACCCTAAGGCTTGAAGGACTGTCCTTGCAGTCAGCCCGGACTGAAGAGATAGTTGATGGAAGTAAAGAGACAGATTCTTTTGTTTGTCCGGGGTTAAAAAGGCCATCTGGGCTGCTGTATTCAGTCTCACACCCAGAAAGCACATGTCTTGAGAGGGTACTAGACTGGACTTTATTTCGTTCACAGAATACCCCAGGCATCTTAGCACTGCTATCACATATTCCAAATGCTGAAGAAGGTCTTCCCTTTCCTGAGCCAGAATCAGGCAGTCGTCCAGGTAAGGATATATTTGTATGCCTTTTATCCTGAAGTAAGCTATCACTGGAGCCAGAACTTTTGTGAATACTCTGGGCGCAGTAGATAAGCCAAAGGGCAATGCAGAGAACTGATAATGAGAATTCCCAGCTCGAAAACGCAGATACTTCCTGCAACTTAGTCTGATTGGCACATGAAGGTAAGCCTCCTTGAGATCTAAAGTTACCATCCAATGATCTTTTCCCAGCAGGGGTAAAAGCTGTTGCAACGTCAACATCTTGAACTTGGGAATGTCCAGATAAGTGTTGAGGATAGACAAATCCAAAATTGGTCTCCACGTGTTCCCCTTCTTTGGTACTAGGAACAGGCGAGAATAAAATCCTAGGCCCCTTTCTGGCACAGGAACCGGCTGAATGGCCCCTATTTGGAGTAACAGAGAAATTTGCTTGTGAGCCTCTTTTCTTTGTAGAGGAGGAATGTCTGGCATGCCTTTGAATGGAGGCAAGGTATGGAAATAAAACCTGTAACCGTGGTGAATGATATCCAATACCCATCTGTCTTGGGTAATTAAACTCCAATTTTCTTTGAAAAGTGCCAACCTTCCTCCCAAAGGTGCTGCCAGACGAGAAGGCTCTGGCAGCCGAAAAGGCAGGTCATTGGGTCTGTTTACGAAAGGACTGACCCCTGCCCTCACCAGAAGACTGAGCAGGTGAACTCCCTGTTCTAGGCCTAAAAGAACCTTGAGCTCTGCCCCTGCCACGCCTAGACCTACCTCTAGACTGGGAATCATAAGAAGGATATGTCCACCCCTTAGTAGGCCAGTTTCTACTAAACTTCGGAGGCTGAACCTGCAAAAAATCTTTAACAGTCTGCATAGACTTAGCCTTGTCCTCCATTTTCTTTAAAACTGCTTCCACAGGCGAACCAAACAACACATCAGATTGTAACGGAGCATCTAAAATCCTTGTCTGAACATGCTCAGCCAAATTCTGATCCCTCAACCAGGCGTGCCTGCGAAGAACAGAACCAGTGGCAGCCACCCTCGAAGAGGCCTGTACAGCATCAAAACCACATTGCAAAGAATGCTTACCCACCTGTTCAGAAACATGAACTAAATCCTGCAACTCTTTACACTCAATACCTTCCGCCAGAGCATCCACCTTAGACTTCAATTGTGAAAGGAGATAAATCTGGTATTTTAACATGTGGAACTGGCAATTCAAAGCCCTCATGGCTGAAGTGGAAGAAGTATACACCTTCTTTCCCCATCTATCCAACGCCCTTGCCTCTTTATCTGGAGGAACAGGGTTTTTAACAACAGAAGCCTTAACACCCTTAGGCCCCTGAGAAACGGTTTCTGGGTCTGCCCTAGGACTCTTAAAAAGATACTTATGAGCTTCAGGCACCCTATAATACCTATCCGGTTTAACTGGGGCAGGAGGCAAAGAATCAGGGTTCAGGGAAGCCTCTGCAAAAACATCTTCTACCACATCCAGAACAGGAGGTATAGCCAAAGGCCTGTGCTGGGGTAAAAACAAAAATTCCCTTAGCCTTTTCCTGGAATCTGAAAAATCTTGACCTTCCCATTTAAAATGCTCCCTCATGGAATGAAGAGTCTCTGAAAAAGAAAAATCCTCAGGAGGAGAAGCTGAAGGAGTAGAATCATCTACATCAGAATCAGAATAAGGAGGATATTCCTGCAAGTCTTCAGCCGAAGACTCAGAAGCCTCCGAACACTGCTCAAAACTCTCAAGCTCAGGTTCCACCCTAGGCCTCTTATCAGGAGGGGGCATAGAACCTCTAATCATAGTAATCAAATCTTCTGCCATTTTAAGCATATGTTTCTTAGGCAGAGACTCTGAAGAACTAGGAGAAACCCCCACTGAAGTTAAACCTGGTCTGCCTCTCGAAGAAGCCTTGGAAACAGAAGGGGAGGGCCTAACCACCTTAGGAAGAGAGGGGAGAACAGCTACCTGAGAAGCCCCCTCAGCCTGGCCTACCTCCTGAGAGGAAACATCCTGTAACAGTAAAGTCTCTCCCTGAGACTGCAAAGAGACTTCTGGCAGAACCTCTGGCTCCACCGAGCCCTCTAAAGAACCGACATCTGGGACAGACGGTTCTTCCAACCTAGGCTTTGCTGCTTTGTCCTTGCGCTTTTTTGACGAAGCGTCGGAGCATCCGACGGCATTTTATAATTACAACGCTTCCCAAAAACTAACCTGGCACAGTCTAGCCTTCTCTTAATAGTGCGTTTGTTAAATCTAGCACAAGAGCGACATCCAACAATGTCGTGCTCAGGCCCTAAGCAAGGTATACACAAGGTATGGTAATCCCTATGAGGTATCTGCTTCCCACAAGAAATACAATTATTTACTTTTTCTGACATCCGGTTAAATACTGAGGCAAGAAAAAACCAAAATATTCCCCAACGGGGTACTTAGCCAACTTTGATTCGGTCTGAAACTCCGACTTCAGAAAATTTCAGAACGCCAACCTGCACTCGCAAAACTGCTTCTGCATCGGACCATGCGGCAAAAAAGACTGAGGATATGACGTCAGTCATGCGCATTTGTACCCTGACGTCCTGACGTCAGACTAATGCGCCCTGACCGACGTCAGCCTTATACTTTGTTATTCGGGCCGACTGGACAGCGGACTACCCAAGTGTTAGGACTGCAGCAATGTGGGATGAAGAACATCTGTATTTATACTGAAGTTTGATACACTAACACCAAGAGGCTTGAATAGAGAAGTTAACTGGAGGTTTGCTTTAAATTTTAAAGTATATGTTTGATTGATTAATTAAATGACTGTTGGTGATGTATAAATAGGGGAATGTGTTTTTTGTAATTTTGTACTCTTTGAAGGCTGTTGTGGCCAAGGCGCTAAGACAAGTAATAAATTTTACTGTGGAAATGATTCTACTGTCGTTTCTTAAGTCTTTGTAATGGTCTGAGTACACTAACACTTTATGCAATGATCAAAACGGTTCTGACTAAGCCTGACAAGGAAGAGGACGTGGCAGCAATGTGGTCACACCTTACAGCCCCCATCTTAAAATTTGCTGGTGGCCCCCAAATTATAGCACCAGCCCTGTTTATCAGATGAGGAAACAAATGCGCAGCTTCGAGTGGTTAAAACTCTCTCAGTATTAAAATGTCATTTGGTCTTGATAAATGTGCAAAAACAACTTTTAAAGCAGTAAAGTTGCAGTACCAAGAAAATATCAATCTGGGACAGGAATGTGATATAAAGGAACTTAAACAGGAGACATTGTGTAGATATTTGGGAATTGAATGAACAACAAAACCTGAACACATACAAATAAAACTCAGTAAGGAATACTTCAAATGACTAAAACTAATATTGGAAATGACCTTGACATCTACAAAACGTCTGAGCTATAAACCAATTTTCTTTTCCTGTTCTAAAAAGTTTTGGGGTGACTGCCCCCAAAAGGTACTGGATCAGTTGGACAGGAAAATAGAAAAATGCTTCATGCTTATAAAATGATATATAAAAATCATTGCATACCAAAATTATATATTCCTTGCTCTGAAGTAGGTATGGGTTTCCATGAAAATGATTACATGTATAGATCTGCAGTCATGGGACTACATACATATCTGTTATCTTCATCAGTTAAAAGAATAGTGAAATTTTCAAAACACAAACTTCATCTAAGATGACTTCCCTGCTTAGGTTAGCAGAAGCATATAAGTTTCAAACAGGAATGGAAATTAAACTAGAAGACAAAAATCAGACAGCAACTGAATGTGCCAAAAAAAACAAAAGAAAGAATACAAGAAGGATCAGATGAGATGAAAAGGAATGTGGAAATGGCTTATATATTGTAGCAAGTGCAGAGATTTCATGGAAAAACCTCATGCCATTCAGGATATGACTTTGGAATAATTAAGGAGAGGTGAACTGAAACCAAAAGATGAAGGGTTAATAATGGCAGCCCAGGATAGTGGCACTATGTACACATTAGTTTACAAAGTCCATTGAACATATGGGAGAAAGAAACAAATGCAACTTGCATAAAAAAAAAAAAAAACATCTTGTTGCGGTGTGTGATACACTCATGGCAGAAGGCCTGCATACTGAAAGGCTCAATAATGTGGCAACACTACAGTACTACAAGTAGTTGAGAAGTATTAGAAATATGAACCACAAAGCATTGTAGAGAATGATGAAGTTAACATCACATGGGATCGTGCATTACAAACAGTTCAAAAAATAGATGTGAGAAAACCAGACGTGAGGCTCCAAGAAAAAAGACAGTAGTAGTACTGATCATTGAACTTGCTAGACACCGTGATTACAGAGCAAGACATTGTAACAAAAAAACAGGATTTGCAAGCAAAATGCAATGCAGAAGGATACCTAGACAGTTTCAACAGTAAGAAAATTTTATTAATTTAACATATTTACAATATATACACAAAAAGTAAGAAATTTTACTTCACATATTGTTATATAACAATAGGAATACAATGAATCATCAAGGTAATCTTATACAATTAACACATTAAGAATCTTGGTATGTGAATAGTAACATTTCAAGGTTATCTCAACCACTCAAAGTCAGGTCTATGACATGGCATTAAAAAGTCCTTTCATTAAACAGCTTTTAAAATGGAAATGCGGTTAATAGAAGTTGCTTTTTGTGAGATTGCAGTACAGTGAAGATCAGAAAATTTGCCATTTCCTTACTGTAGTGTAGTCTCAGAGTTGGTTTATATATTTAGCAGGGGATAAAGCAACTTCTATTAATGGCATTTTTGGTTTAAAAGCCATTCGATGAAAGGACTTTTCGATGCAGTGATGTTATCTTATTCAGATCACTTCTATTTTCAGTTTTACACAGTACTGCTGTACATTTACAAAATTATTTAAACATAGGAACTGAGTTCAATTTCCAATTTTTTGTAATAACTTTTCTAGCGATTACCAAGAGAGCTCAAAACATTTTTTGCTCTAACTTTTACAGATACAGGAAGTGGAACTTTCATTAGTATTACTGATCTAGTTAAAGAACAATTATTGGATCATAACCCCTTAAAAACATGCTTATCTCTTCCCAATATGCATTTAATTTTTCACAATCCATAAACATGTATCTAATCAGCTTTTACATCTTTACTACATCTCCAACTGAAGTCATTTTACTAAACTCAGATTTTATAGCAAGTAACAAACATTCTATGTATATACTTCTACATAAAAATGTTACAGTATAAACTTGGAAGAAGTTTGACTAACTGATTTAAGTAAAGTTTTATTCTTATCGAGTCACTCAATCCAATATCTAAAAAAATTCTAGAATTTTGCATTTAAATTTTTATAATTAACTTGTATAGCTTGGACAAGCTTCCTTTGTAGGTCAATCTACCTTCAGTAACAGCATTCATATATTCATATCATGGGGGAATAGTTTTCAGTTCCCCTTCACTCATATCCACAAATTCATTTAATTTCTTACTGATGGATAATAACTGGTTAGCAGATCCATCCAACTTATATTTCATAAAATTTTGTGCGGACTTAGCTTTTCCTTTTTTAAAGCAATCAGACTATACTACTAATCCATTTATTTTTAGTAAATTCATTTTAACAATATTCTGAGTTTCCTTAAATCTAGAGGTATGCGCAATGGGAAAGCACATACATTTCCACAACTGTTTTAAGAATTAATTTCATATATGCAGAGGCTTCACCAGATAAAAGGATTGTTACACATTTCTAATTTATCATTTTTAATAAAAAATAATAATTTAGTATAACCTGCTACTGGATGGGTTTCCATTGACTAGTGTAAGTTGATTATATCCAGAGTATAACAGAGTTAAAACTTGCAACAACAGAATAGGATTCTACATCTGGGAAGCTAATACCACCATACTTACATTATCTTTCTACAAGCAATTATTGGCTTTTTAAGATACCATAAAAATAAAGTTAATATTTGTTTTCATTTTCTTTGTAAGTTTTTTCTCCAGGTATTAAAGTTATCAAATACTATATATATATATATATATATATATATATATATATATATATATATATATGTGTGTGTGTGTATTCCTGTGTAAAATCACTTTAATAAATACAAACCTATCCTCAAAAGTAAAAAAACACATTCATTTAACTTTTAATAATTTAGTAACACTACTTCTATTACTTTTTCAAAATTATTAATAATCTTACATCTTGATAGATTTTTATTTCTAAATATTTTAGTTTTCTCTTTCCCAATTATATTTATATTTAAACATAATATCTAGTAATTGGTTTAACACTAAAGTTTGTTTTTTTATTAAATTTCAGCAGCACTTCTTGAAACTTTTCAATTTCCTCATCTTTCTCTGATCAAATTTAAATCTCCAATAATAAAGCTGTATTTTAGATCCACAATCTCTATTAATTGGGAATCCAACAATATGTTTCATTGCTTCTTATTATTAACTAAAGGTTCAATAATGCAAATAGTAAAAGGCACACCTTTGCTTTCTGCCTTCATTTAAACTGAATCCATGAGAAGTACAAGATCCAATTTTAACATATGATTTGGAGTCTCTACACAGTTCTTTTTAATATTCCAATAAACTGTTCTTGAAATATAAATGCTTCTAAATTTTTAAACAAGTAGATCCAATCTTTTCTAAAAGATTTCAAGCTTGCATAAACTAAAGCACTGCTGGTGATTCCCTGCTGGGTGAGGAAAGTAAAGCTACATTTTTTGTGTGACTGCCAAAGTTGCTTTCTGTTTTTCTTGCTCCATTTTGTTTAGTGTTTTAAGAAATCTGCTTGACCTGGTGTTTTTTGTTCAGTGTGAGAGGCAGACACAAATTAGTTGGGCTGCACATCTCACGTGTTTTCATTGGTTAAATTGTTTCTTGAGTGATACTTAAATACACAGTGAATTTCTGGGTCTTTGTCTTTTCTGATAATATTTCAAACCTGCATAAACTAAAGCACTGCTCGTTATTCCCTGCTAGTTTTTTGTACCCGCCCTCCTGTTTGTTGATCTGCTTTTTAAACCTGATGACTTTAAGCTGCCCACCCCTACTGTAAACTGAGCTTAATAAGCCACTACCTTTCTACACTGATGTTGATATCTTGAATTATTTGCCTTTCTTTACGTTTGTATTGAAGTGCATTGTGCCTCTCTGTTCTACTAATTTACTTGCTCTGAATTCATTATCTAGCTAGCTGTTAAAGTAGTATGTTTGTAACTCACTTATTTTTACATCAAGAGGTCAGTGAATTTTCCATCTAGTGCACTGGGAGGTAGCCTGGCTTATTTAGGTTGGGGAAACACTTTCTGCATGTAGTTCTATTAGCTGTTAGGCTTATTAGTCAACTTTTCTTGTTTTTACTGCCTTTATAAATTCTGTACATTTGAGTAGCGCTTGGCTCATTTATACAAAGCAAAGTACTTTTATTGAATAATCACACTTTTATAAGCTGTTTAAAGTACACAGCTGTATTCACATCTAAGTTTGTTTATGGGAGCGTTCCACTGTGGACACACCGTTAATGTGGCTTTACATTAGGACTGGGATTATTCATCTAGTGCCAGTAGGAGTTTACCTGGTCCATCTGAGCTGGGAAACATACAAAAGTGTTCCAAGTATCCTTTTGCATTTCTCTTTATATATATATATATATATATATATATAATAATACATAAGAAATATAATACAAATGTACTTCAGCAGTTTTGAAAAAAAAGTCTGCTGCTGCCTTAAGTAGATACGTGCACTGTACTACATTGCATCTGTTAGCTGTAGGCTATTGTAGGTAGTGCTAGCTATGCCAGGAGTAGGGCACAGGATGTGTAACATATGCCAGAAGTAGGGCACAGGATGTGTAACATATACCAGGAGAAGTAGGGTACTGGATGTCTAACATATGCCAGAAGTAGGGCACTGGATGTGTAAAATATGCCAGCAAAGCTATCTGGAGTTTTGTAAAGAATTATACATCATTTGTATATCAAGATGATTTGTACAGATGCTTGTGTTGAAAATGTATTCATAAAGCTGTTTGTGTTAAAAAATGCACTAACAGTGGGTCCTGCTGGACAGAAAAGAAATATACATGTATGTCAAATGATAGTGTAACTATTGCAATTAATATATTGTAACAGATGGTAGTGGAAGATAAGAGGTTAATCTCAGTCCAGCTAATTTTGAAAAACAGTCTGAAATTAAATTACCTGGTTTAGGCCATACAGATTGCAGCTTACAGTTCTGACTTCAGCCAGAGAAGAAATGTCTGTGAAAAAACAGGACTAGGAATCTTACTGTATTGTCCTTACTGGTAAACTAATTGCAACCCTAGAAGGGTGGACGTTTTTGAAATGGTTTTATAGCTTCCAGATGCTATAACACATCTTAGTAAAGCTCTGTATTATGACACATACCTGCTAGATTCTGGTTCAGTTGCTAGTAAAGGGGGTAATGGGGAAACCAGTAGTCAGATGACCGGATGTGTGTGATCATTCTGTAAGCCACCACTAAAATGATGTTCATAGATCAAGATCATAGATTAGTACTAGGCTAACTTCCCTTGTGTGCCATTTTCAGCCTAGCCAATTACCCCATGTGAGAATCAAACCCCGCACCTTGTGTTTGTAAGGTAAACACCTTAACCATTATGCCAACATCCCACCAAACCCTGCAGCTTGCATCTGTAAGGTAAACACCTTAACCATTATGCCATCCTCCCACATTTGTAAGACTAGATGAGACAGAAGACTCAGGGCAGTCTGTTTTTGCAACCTGACAAAGAAGGATCACTCACCCACTCATCTATCTTGCCTTATCCATCAGGAAAATATAGAGAGATAAGTTAAGTACTGTTTTTCTGTATCTGTGTGAATCTATCCACCTGTGTTATTTTTAATATTTCCTGAGATTGAAACTCTGGTGTTTATTGTAAACAGATATTATTTCAGGTTATTTTATTTATTAATACACATATTTAAAATGTTCATTGTGGCTGGTGTTTTACAGAATATTTTAACCTTTGAGAATACTTATATTTATTTGGTGACACTGTGGCCGGTCCTGAAAGCCTTGCTGTTTGGTCAACATTACCATTAGCATTAGTATTAATTTCACTCAGTATAATTGGGTCCCCTTGTGAAAGCCTTACAGTAGCTGGCTTTGGAGTGTTCTGATGGCAGTATCTACCTTATAGTCTGGGCAGAGGGGACATAGCTGGAAAATCTGTGCCAGCCTTTCTCAGGTGTGTGTCACACAGCATTGGTTGTGCAGAGAGGGTGGAGGACTTGGCTTGGAACATTCGGCTGAGGACTCAACTCTACAGCTGTGGTCAGTGTGGAGTCTTATTTGGGGCCCGGTGAAAGAGGGAAACCCAGCCGCAGGACCGGAGTGTGTTCCTTGTGTGCTCTTAAGGGAAATTGTGTTTCGTACAGAGAGATGCATCTATTTCTGTTCCAAGTGAATGTCCCTCACTGGTGTCCATGGTGAGGATTGAGACTCCTTGATCACTGGCCCAGAGGAAGGGCATCACAGATAGTGTGTGTGGTCTTGTTACACTTTGTCTCCAAACCAGCTATTCTACATTAAGAAAGTGTTCTGCACCCTTGTGGCAGAAGTGTGCTGATCTAACCTGTCTGAGTTGGGGATTGCTGGTGGAAGGTTTATTGTGCACTTTCCTGATTGGTAGTTGGCTTGAAACGTGTTTCTCTTTGCTTGTATTTATGCCTCGTGTTTGCCTGGTGTTGCTCTTTGTGAAGTGGTGGTTAGCACTGCCTTCTACAGACGCAAAAGCCTAGAAGCTCAGTTTTCCCTACACAGTTGACAGTAAAAACTAAAGTTGTGTACACTTACCATAAATGTAGATGTTAGAGTGTATTCACTGTTGCAGTCATTACATTTGGGTAATCTGCTGGCAGGTTGCCCACAGTCGGCCTGATTAACAAAGTTGGATCCTGCATCGGTTGCTGTCCCTTCTTCCGGGACGTCAGGTTGTCAGGGGTATAAAACATGCAGCCGACACCATTACATCAGTTTTTCTTGCCCCAGATGTCAGGTGCCCCCCAAATGGGGAGCAATACATATATATATATATGTATGTGTGTATATATATATATATATATATATATATATATATATATATATATATATATATATATATATATATATAGTTTAAAATACAAAAAAATATACCTCCAAACAAAAGCAAATAAACCAAAAGGGCTTTTAAGCATAGTAAAAGAAAGGAGAGGTATAGTAAAAAAAAACCAGGGGGCTGGAGGGTGGGTAACCAGGACTGCAACAGTGAATACACTTGAACATCCACATTTATGGTAAGTGTACACAACTGTACTATGTTCTTCGTGTTTCACTGTTGCAGTCATTACATTTGGGTAGAATCCCAAAGCTATAGTTGGGAGGATGGATTTATACAGCATTAGGAGCAGCTATAATGCCCTGCAGGACAGCAGTGGCAAAGCCAGCTCTATATTTAGAGAAGAGAGGTAAATGGTAATGTTTGGTGAATGTATGAGCTGAGCTCCAGGTAGCAGCTTCTAGAATGTCTCTGGTAAGAACCCCTCTGAGAAAGGCTGCAAAAGTAGATGCAGCCCTGGTGGAATGAGATCTGACCCCCTTGGGGATAGGTTTACCATGGTGCATATAGCAGAAAAAAAATACAATGGCTTATCCATTTGGAAATAGTCTGCTTTGAAATAGCCTTTCCCTCTGCCCCTGCAGCAAATGCCACCAATAGTTGTTCAGATTTCTTTAGAGATTTTGTCATGTTTAAGTAGAATCTAAGTTGTCTGTGTACATCCAATGAATGCAGAATTCACTCACCCTTGTTCTGTGGATTGGGAAAGAAAGTTGGCAGATGAATGGTCTGATTATGAGCCACACTGGATACCACCTTAGGCATGAAAGATGGATTGGTCCTGAGAGCCACCTTGTCCGGATGAAAAATAATGAAAGGCTCCACTGCCATAAGGGCCTGTAATTCTGAAATCCTTCTAGCTGAAGTGACTGCTAAAAGGAAAGCTGTTTTCCAGGAGAGAAATTTTAGGTCCGCAGTAGCAGCTGGCTCAAAAGGAGGGAGAGTGAGTTTTTCCAACACAAAATAGATGTCCCATGCAGGAGTTGGCGCTCTCCTGGGAGGTCTTAAATTTTTGGCCCCCCCTGAGATACTGCTTTAGCAGAGGATGAGAGAAGAGGGCAGGTTCTGTATTGTAATGAGCTGAAATGACAGAGGCATGGATTTTTATGGAAGAAAAATATAGGCCCTTGTGAAGCATCTCAGTTAAATATTGCAGAATCTGAGGAATACTGGGCATTGCTGTGCTTATTCCTTGTGATTGGTTCCAGGCACATAATCTTTTCCATTTGTCAGCATAAGATTTTCTAGTACTATGCCTTCTAGCATCCAACATGACATCCATCACAGGTTTGCTGAGGGATGCCATGGGTGAAATTAATTGATTAGCCACGCTGCAAGATTCAAAGTTTGGAGCTGTGTGTGTAGAATTTGGTAGTTCTGCTGAGACAGTAAGTAAGGTGTCTGACGCAGGTGCCACGGAGGAAGGTGTGACACATTGGGCAGGAGTGGGTAGCAGGGTTGGCGAGGCCAGTCTGGAGCAATCAGAATCATTTTTGGTTTGTCCTGTCTGACTTTTAGTAGAACTTTGGAGAGCAGAGGCAGAGGGTGAAAAGCATAGACTGATAGGTTTTTCCAGCTGAATAATAGAACATCCACTTTCCAAGCTTTTTTGTGATGAATTCTTGTGCAGAATTTGTCCAACTGATAGTTCTGGGGTGAGGCAAAAAGATCTATGTCTGGACTCCCCCCATTTGCGTGCCAATATGTTGAAAACTTGTGGTTCCAGTTTCCATTCATGTGGGTCCATAAGATTTCTGTGTAGTTCGTCTGCCAGAGTATTTAGCTTTCCTGGCAGGAATTGTGCTTGTAGTTATATTTGGTAGGTCAAGGCCATGTTCCACAATGCCATGGCTAGCCTGCAAAGGGGGTAGGAAAGTATACCCCCCCCACCTATTTATGTACCACATAACTGTGGTGTTGTCTGTCTTTATCATTAGTTGTTCTGGATGAAGGTAGTCCTTGAAGGCTGTCAGTGCATTCTGTACAGCTGGCGTCTCTTTCTCATTGATATGTAGATGCATTTGATTTGGGCTCCATTTGCCCTGAATGCACTTTCCTGCCAGATGTGCCCCCCCCAAGCATAGTCTGATGCGTCTGTAGTTAGGGCTTGGGCAGCAGGGGGTGGTGTGAATGGCAGTCCCTTGTTTTGGTGGCAGGCCTCTGCCCACCATAGGAACTCTAGTTGCAGGCAAGGTATAATAAGAATCATTGTTTCCAGACTGTGACAATGTTGGCTCCATAAACTTTTTAAGTACCACTGAAGTTTCCTCATATGCAGTCTTGCATATGGAATTAGAAGAATGCAGGAGGCCACAAACCCCAAGGCTTGCAGAATTTGTCTTGCAGATAGCAGGGTTTTTGTGGCCACCTGTTTGAAGTAAGTCACCAATTGAATTTGCTTTTCTGGCGTAAGGAAAGTCATCTGGGCAGTTGTATTCAAGCTGGCACCCAGGAATGTAATTTTTTGAGAGGGTACCAGTCGTGATTTCTTTTTGTTTATGGTGTACCCTAGACAAGTTAGAACCCTTTTTACAAACGCCAGATGCTTTAGAAGAATGTCCTTGTTTTCTGCCTGAATTAGACAATTGTCCAGGTATGAATATATTTGAATATTTCTTTGCCTGCAAAATGCAATTATTGGAGCCAGGCACTTTGTGAAGACCCTGGGCACAGTAGATAAGTCAAAGGGCAGTGCAGAGAACTGGTAATGCAAGTAGCCTGCTTTGAAGCGGAGGTATCTTCTGCAAGATTCCCTGATTGGGATATGCAGGTAAGCCTCTTTGAAGTCTAGAGTTACCAACCAGGCATCTTTGCCTAACAAAGACAGTAGCTGTTGAAGAGTCAGCATCTTGAATTTTGGAATGTCCAGAAATGTGTTTAGAGTGGATAAGTCCAGAATTGGACGCCATGATTTGTCTTTTCTGGGTACCAGGAAAAAGTCTTGAATTGAAACCTTGTCCCTTTTCCTCTTCTGATACTGGTTGGATAGCCCCCATGTTCATGAGGGACAGAACTTGTTTCTGGGCCTCTGCCCACTGATTTGGGGGCAGATCTGGCCATCCGTTTGGGATTGGCAACGTGTGGAAATGAAATCTGTATCCCTGGGATACTATATTTAAAATCCATTTGTCCTGAGTAATAAGTTGCCAGTTTTGTGCATGAAGTGCCAGTTTTCCCCCCAAAGGGGTGGCTAAAAGTTAAGTGCTTGATGATTGTAGAGGGAAGTCAATGAAACTGTTTACCATAGGGAGGTGCCTTGTTGTTTCCAGATTTGGAGGCACCCCATTGTTTTGTTCTAAAAGTTCCTTGTGACTGAAACCTGGAGCCTTTGGAATGTCTGGATTTGACTTGAGTGGCTCTCGAAGGGACTGGAAAGGACCAGTTCTTAGTAGGCCAGTGCCTACTAAATCTTGGAGGTTGCACTTGCAAGAAATCTTTCACAGTTTGCATAGATTTAGCTTTATCTTCCATTTTTTTTTAACTTCTTCAGCCTTATTACCAAAGAGACGGTCCTGTTGTAAAGGAGCATCAAACAATTTTGCTTTAACCTGGTCAGGCAGAGTTTGCTCTTTGAGCCAAGCATGCCTTCTTAGCACAGATCCAGTTACAGAAGCCCTGCAAGAGGCCTCAAAGGAATCAAAACCACATTGCAAAGTATGTTTTCCAACTAGTTCAGCTGAATGTAATAAATCTTGCAAATCTTTATTTTCCACACAGTCAGAGATTAACATCATTTGATATGCTGTTGATATTTAAGCATATGAAATTGACAGTTTAAAGCCTTGATTGCCATGGTTGCAGAAGTGTAAACCTTCTTACCCCATCTATCCAGCGCCCTGGAATCTCTATCAGAAGGGGTAGGATTTTTAGCAGTGGAGGCCTTAATGCCCTTGGGACCCTGAGAAAAGTTTTCAGGATCAGCAATAGGATTTTTCAAAATAAATTTGTGGGAGTCAGGAACCCTGTAGTATCTGCCTGGCTTACAAGGAGCTGGAGGCAGAGAATCAGGAGCCATACTAGATTCTGAAAAAACATCATAAACAATGTCTAGAACAGGAGGTATAGTCAAAGGCCTATGCTGAGGAAGAAGAAGAAAATCTCCAAGTCTCTTTTTAGATTCAGAGAAATCCTGACTTTCCCAGTGGAAATGTTCCCTTAAGGTATGTAAAGTTTCCCCAAAAGAAATATCCTCAGGGGGAGAAGCAGAAGGAATGGAATCTTCTGCATCAGAGTCCTCATAAGTAGGAATAGACAAATCCTGTTCATTAGAAGAGTCAGAAGAAATAGAATCCTGTTCAGAAGATTCATAATCAATGCCTTGCCTAGGTCTCTTAGAAGGAGGGGGTTGGCTACCCCTGATCAGAGTAATTAAATCTTCAGCCATTTTGATAATTTGTTTTTTAGGCATAGGGGCCTGCACACGTGGCCCAGGCATCGTTTTTTTTTAGACATAGATTTAGATTTTGGCCTTAGTTTTGAAGATGGCATTGGTCTAATATACAAATCTGTAGGCCTGAAAACACCCTCAGAAGCTGATGCCTGCACAGCAGCTCGGGACCCATCTAAGGTACATCCGCAGGTTCCATAATTGAAGCATCTCGCGGCATACCGGACTCTGAATGGGTCTCAGTAGAGGCTTGCGAATCAGAAGTAGAGGGTATCAGGGGTTGCGAAAGCACCTCACTGAGTACCAGCGAACTGGCGACTGGCTTAGGAGAAGCACAGTCATCAGTTTTGGACCACGACAGTCTGTCTTTTTCTTTGCGTTTTTTAGGTATTCCGGTAGTCGGATTGCTAACCGACATTTCTGGATAATTAAATCTTGAGCAAAAATATACAGATGTTTAATAGTGCGTTGATTAAATGTAGCACAAAACTGACAGCACAGCACGTTGTGGTCAGGGCCTAGGCAAGGAATACTGCACAAATGAAAATCCTTATAAGGTATTTGCTTCCCACAAGTAATGCAATTATTAACTATTACTGACATCAGTAAGGAGCAAGAAAAAGTTTCCCCAACGGGGTACTTAGCTTTTAGTTGAAGACTTCAGTTCTGAAACTCAAAAAAACAAAAATTTCAGGAGTCGGCCGACTGGCACTTGCGAACTGCTTCTGCTTCGGGCACCACGCGGCAAGAAAGACTGATGTAATGGCATCGGCTGCATGTTTTATACCCCTGACGACCTGAGGTCGTGGAAGAAGGGGCAGCAACCGACACAGGATCCAAGACTTTGTTAATCAGGCCAACTGAGGGCAACCTGCCAGCAGATTACCCAAATGTAATGACTGCAACAGTGAAACACGAAGAACATCCCTTCAATACTTGTCTGCTGCTTTAGGAGCAACTCAGTTGTGCACTGAACAGCACTGCCTTATTGATCAATCTTAGCCTACACAAATTATAGGTCCCTCTTGTAGTCTTGGCGCTACCAGCACAGTCCTCTCAAAGTAACCCATTCCCTTCCCTAATAAAACACACAGTAAGAGCCTATCATGGATGGTCAGTTTCCCATCATCTCTCTAGCCAGCCTGGTAGACATGGGCATCCTGAGGCAATACAGCAACTGCTTCAAGTATACTGACAACCGCTTACTCCTAAAACAAACAGTTTATGTGAGAAATGTAGTTACACTATGAAATTGGAGTCAAGATTCTCACATAAGTACAAACTGAATGCCAAACAGGTTGTCAACACATACACTTCCCACACTAAATAAGGACACAACACACAATCTCACATATGCAGAGGTACTCATTAGTAACTTACCAAAAAATGAGAGGCCTCTCAAACAGTTAACCATTTACACACATTATTATTATTTAACATTTGTTTACCAGGAAAGTCCAGCTGGGACAGAGCCCATTTTTAGCAGAGGCCCGGGGAGAAACACCACACGTCTTTGGAATGTGCAAGGAAACTGGAGCACCTGGAGGAAACCCACGTGAATGTAGAGAGGACATGCAGACTCCACACAGAAGGTGTCCCAGCTGAGAATCTAACCGGAGAACCTCTTGCTGTGAGGTGACAACGCTAACTACTGCACCACTACGCAGCCATGTTTCTCCATATAGTCCAGTGAGGTATGTGTCACATAATACAAAAAACAACCACAACACACACCAGTGTGTCTCAATAAATAAGCCCATAAGGCACAACACTACAAAACCTAATGTATTGGTTATAGATGATGCCATTTGTGAGACACACTGATATTTTCCTCACCAGGCTGGATAAGGAGTGGGTTATGATTAGTAGCCCGTTGGGTGCCAGGATCTGTCAAGTCACTCAGCTACAACTACCAGTATGACTCCATCACACTCCATGTCGAGTGAATGACTTGAGAAGTACCTCTCTGGACTACATGAGGACAGACATAACCGAGTTCTCAGACTGAGTGTCACAGGCAGGTATAAGCCTATCCGCATGCAGCATTCTACCTTCTCCAAGGATGCCACAATACAAACAAAAAAATGATTGACTTTAACTGGTTTAGCTTCTGGTGTCAGTCCAAGGGGATCCAGTATCTGTCAGCCTGGGAAAACATGCTCGACAGGTGATGCTGCTTTGCCAGAGATGGTCTGCACCTGTCTTCTCTAGGCTTTAGGATACTGCAAAGGCTTCAGCCACCCTATTGTGCCTTTTTTAGGCATTATCAAAATAACCAACCTCCCAACATAAAATCCTTTCTAGATAAACTCAAGGTACTGCTGCTTAATGCTAGGAATCTAAACAAATAACTGCACTCCCAGGAAGCACTCCTCACTTTGGAAGATGCTGACGTCTGTGCAGTCACCAAGACATGGTTCAAATGTGTGGAAAGCACCTCTGCTGTGCAGGGCTACAATGCATTCCATATGTTCAGACCACAAACTGAGCATGAAAGAACCAAAAGAGGAGGTGTATCCATCTTCATTAAGGATAAGTACACCTCGAAACTGGTCAAACAATATGGCTCTATTGAGCTACTCCATGTCCATTTAACTGTAGGCAAAGCCCCATATCACATTATAGATATAGGTCCCCCCATCATGATATAGGAAAATCATACCACATACCTGGACTTTAGTCACTTGCTATACAGACCACCACCTTACTCATGGGTGATTTTAATTATCCTACCATAGACTGGGAAACATACATGACCACAAACATGTGGGCTTAGAGATTCTTGGCTTTTGTCAATGCAAATGCTCTGGAACAGCTAGTCAGCACACCCACAAGAGGCTCAAATGTCCTGGACATAGTACTCACTAATATGGGAAAGCATTGCACACCCTCCTGTGTGATGTCCTCCCTGGTAAGATCGGGCTATAAATCAGTCTCGTTTGATGTAACTGTGGGACCAGATAACCCATCAAGCTCAAAAATGCTTAAGAAATTTTCAAAGACAAATTACCTCCTAAGTGATGGTATAAAAAGTTTTCAAAGCCCCCTTGAATGCAGATAACAGACTCTTATGTAGAGGTGTACACTTATGCTGTAATAAAAACCACTTCAGCAGTTGAATAGAATCAGCTGTAACTGACTGGATTAAAAGCAGGTCTTGCCCCCCCCCACCCAAAAAAAGCCACCCTTGTGGATCCCTAGTATAAACAGCCTATAGAAAAACAGAAAAACTAATGTCCAAGAACAAGAGCGAACTGGCTCAGCAGAGAAATTCCTCTCTAGCTTCAACAAACAAATGAGAGATCATGTTAAGTTCTCCAAAGCTAATTACAAAGCAAAAATAGCCTCCCTAGCTAAGGATAATCCCAAGGCATTCTTTAACTACATCCAAAATCCAAAATCTGAAAAGGCAGCTATGTGCTGAACTGGTTGTGTGGATGGCATCACCCATACACAACCAGAGATAACAGCCAACCTGCTAGCTGACAGATTTGGAGAAAACTTCACCCTGTCCCCTCCAGACATCCCCCAAAATATCCCTGCCACCATTCCTCACCCAATTATCTCAAGAAGCCAAGTTATCTTGGTGCTCTCCAAGGTCAAAAACAGCATCAATGGGACCAGACAATATTCCAGGTTGCCTTTTAAACAACTTAAAACATGACCTAGCAGACCCACTTGGATTCCTGTCTAATCACAGCCTGAATACTGGCTATGTTCCAGTGGAATGGATGACAGCAACAGTAATCCCTCTGTAAAAAGGGGGACCCATCAACTAACCCTAAGAATTATTGGCCCATAAACTTCACTAGCCTTACCTGCAAGGCCATGGAAAGAATCATGATGGACCTTATTAACAAGGACATAGGTAATGTCAAAACTCTGGATCCAACCCAGTTTGTATTTGTTAAAGGTAGATCATGCCTGTTAAACAGGGTTGACTTCTTGGAGAAAGTCACCAAGGCCCTGGATGAGGGAAAGACCATGCATACCACCCATCTTGACCTAGCCAAGGCATTTGACACAATCCCCCATTCAGGTATTATAGGGAAACTCTCCCAACCGGAAATTAATCCCTCCATTACCAGATGGGTAGCCAGTTGGCTGCCCGACAGCACACACAGTCAAAGTGGGCGACTTCACCTCTAGCAAAAGACCAGTCAGCCAGTGATATACCACAGAGTTCTGTGCTGGGCCCCTTACTATTCGGAATTTATTTCTCAGAAGTATACGCAAACTTGGATGGCCTGTGGCTGACCAAGTTCACTACCTATTGCAAACTGGGAGCAATCACAGACCCCAGCAATGTTAATATACTGCAGACATGGTTAACGCAGACAAATGACTGGTACCAAAGCCACAGGTTAAAGCTAAATGCAAAAAAATGCATTATTACTCCCTTTGGGAAAGCTGACATCCCTGCTAATTACATTATAAACCGCACCCCTGTAAGTATGGACCCAGTGGTACATGACCTTGGTACTCCGGTTGATAGCAAACTGGACTTTGACCACCATGTATCCACAGTAGTAAGGAAATCCTTCTATGTTGCATAAGGATGTTAAAAGTCCATCATACCTGGCCCTCATCAGACCAATAATGGCATGCAATGCACCCATTTACATGTACTTCACCTGACACCTGCAACAACTGGAGAGACCACAGAGGTTTCTCAAAAAGAAATTACAGAGTATATAAAGTCTTACATGGGAAGACTGAAAGTCCTGTCACTGTATTCAGTCTCCTACAGGTTGCTAAGGGGTAACCTGTGACTGGCTTACAGGGCAGTATCTGACCCAGCCCTGATGGAAATGTTACACATTCATAAATCAAACTGCAGGACAGAGACTTGCTCCACAGATCTTAACCTAGCCTCTGACATGAATGCGTCATGCTCTACAGATGCATCCCCCAGAGACTGCCACGTCTTTGGAACGAGGTTCCATTTCACTTGAAACAGAGCCCCACCCTGACCCACTTCAAATGCAGACTAGATGAAGGGATGGGTGACCACAAATTCACTCCTGAGATGGTGCCTGTCTCTCTCCTGGACAGAGGAAGTCTGTATTAACTACAATAACCCTAACCTCTGTGAGCTTCACTCACTTAGCCATAACTGGGGCAACTCAGGATAAATATGACTAGGTTGGTAAGGGCTCTAGGGTTGTTGTTAAGCCTAGTAACGTCCTATGAACCTCTGAACCAATCTATAGAATTAAAAGCTCTCTCGATATCTAAGCTAATTGGGGCCAATTTCTGGTTCATTCCTTTTGCTAAATTTAAGAGAATTACTACCCTTTTTATATTATTGTATGTTAATCTATTGGCTATAAATTCTGTTTGATCTTTATTAATCTATGTCTTTTAATCTTGTGGCAAAAATGGAAGTAAATATTTTATAGTCTACATTTAATAATAAAATAGATCTATATGAGACTTGTTATCCTTAGATTACAAAAACTTTCTATGAGGGAGAAATTATTTTGCCACTCTGAATTATCCTGAAAATGTCACTCAGTAATTCTAAAATATTTAATGGAAGCAGACTACATAATTCCATAGTTAAACCATCTAACACTGGAGCGTTACCGTTTTTACCTTTTTTTTTAAAAGCTTCTTTAACTTATATCAGGGTAATAGACTTATTCAACAGAGATATTTGTTGGTCAACAAGTTTACTAGCAACTTTTTTTTAAATAATTGTCAATTTTGTAATCAGGATTATCTTTTTAAGATCCTCGTGGAATTAAAAAAAATATTAAGCATTTCCTCTATCTGAAGTAAGCTTATTAGTGTGAGGATTTTGGATATCACTGTTTTGTGCCTTTTTGCTTAACATCTTACTTCTATTAGCTAATCTATGTAGAATTTTTCAAGTCATGGCATAACTAGTTTTATTTTTTCTAAAGCCATCTACACTTCATGCATTAAAACTGATATTTTGTCATTATTTTTTTTAAATGACCAGTATTATCCAATTTCTTTGTTTAAACCTCGCTTTGTATATTTCATCTTGTACTTCCAGCAACTATATATACCACTCTTTCATTTTATTAGAAGCCTATCTTCCCATTCTATCTTTAATATGCATTTTAGGGAGTCCCATAGTATGCTTTACTAACCTGACCATTATCATTCAAATATAAAAAATTCTCAATTTGTTCCTTAAGGTAACTCAAACTCTTAATTTCATCATATAAACTGGGACTCTATAATCTTAAATTTCCTTATATCCATTACTATATTAATACTTAGTGCATTAAGATCAGATAAAGAACAAGGAATAGTTTTAAAATAATTCATTATTAAATAAATCTAAAAAGGCATAAATCATATAAATTCTAGTTACATCCCTTGCCCAATGAGTGAAGAACAATAATGTATCTTCTGCTTTTATTAGTAAATCAACAAAATTATTACTACTAATCCATCATACAAGTTAATCTTCTTCCAGTTCATACAAGTTAATCTTGAATTTCTTAGTGAAATCAGACATTCAAAAACAAAGCTGCTTCTTTATTAATTTTAATCTTTGTTAAACCCTTAAAAATATATGAAGTTATAAAAAGGTTGCATGCAATCATTTATTGCCGCAGCATCAGTAGCATGAACTAGAGTGCCTGAACTCATGAGAGGTGCATTCATGTATGCACACATACTCAGTAGGTGGATGGTTGTGGCCAGTTTGCAAAATCTATGAAAAAAATCCCTTATGCTAAAAGATAGTCACTATTGCATAAGGTTTTATAACAAAAAAAAAAAAACATACCTTTTGCTTAGAATCATTGCCAGACCATGCATGATGCAGGTCCCTCTTCTGGTGAAAGTGAAATTTATCTACTCGGATTTCACTCTTCTGAGTAAGTCTCATTTGCTGTGGGTGTACTCTACATCATTACTGCTCAGGTTGTTATTAATAGTACAGTAAGTCTTTACTGCTTCTATGATTACCCATTACTCCTTCCTTACAAATAAATTCATTAACAAACATAGTTGATGTTTGCATATCAGATTGCAAATGTTTCTTTAATAGCGGTATAAAAACATTCCCCTGTAACTTGACTATGCTGTTCCCCAAAAACACTTGTAGTTTATGGAGCAAGGTAGTGATGCTCCAGTATCGTGAAAAAGACAAATCAGTTAAGCATTTCTATAGTGCAAGACCCAATCTTAATACCTGTTAGGTACACATGCTCTAAGTATTTATCCCGAACAACAGAAAAACATTACAATAGTCAAATGCCTTCCCTTTCTCACCAGTGCAAAATGATTCAGCAGTTAGCATACTTGTCTTTAATACCAAAAACATAAGAAGTTTATAAGTTCTATTCCCAAACATAACACTTGGACTCATATTCAAATGCTAACACTACAGTGCCACATACTGGATATTTTGAGTTCGTGTCCTCTGAATGAGATATTGAACAGTAACTACTTCTGCCCAAGTTGGTGATAGGTCAAGCACATGTTAATTATCACAGCTGTTGTCAGAAGAACAGCAGAGGAGTTTCCTCTTGTGCATCAGCCAAGTTTCCTCTAATCAGCATAAATGCCACTTCAGGTCTCTCTGAATAAGGGACATAGTTTTAGTTAACTGGACCTACTCAGTCTAAAAATGTAAATAAACAAGTTAATAATTTGTTAGATACTTCTGTAGTTGCAAGATGTTTCTTATTCTTGAATTTGAAAGAAATGTATTATGTCTGTGTGCATGTGGACATGCTCACTTTTGTGTGTGTGTGTGAGAGAGACAGAGTGAGAGAGTGAAAGAGATTATGCATTTGCAATAGTCTTAATGGGATCTACCTTAAAAAGAATGTAATAATAACTGCTATATACTCGCCCTCATATTCACATATAGTGATGCTGCAAGAGAATAAAGAACTGAAAATGACTGAATGTAACTCAGATATTTCTATTGCAGATGACTATTTATTCTGACAATTTACTATCACATATTGAATATAATGCACCATGAAGTTCTGTAGCCATAAAACTTTGCTACTAGTCTAGCATTAAGCGCAAAGTCCATGTATGTGTGTGTGTGTATGTATCTGTGTAATTGATTCAGACAGAAGCAATCAAATTAGATGGACTATTTTTGTTCTGTTTTTGCTAACAATTATTTATTTATGTTACTGTTGCTTATACCTTCCAAACATTTTTGCCATGCAGTTGTTTTGTTTATGCAGCCCATTTAAGGGTGATTAACTGTATGATAAAAGCTCACCTCTGGTGCAGGCATATGAAACAGGTGCTTTTTTAATGCAGTTAAGGTTGAAATCTTATGAGACTGTAAACTGCTCCTCACTGTTGGTTTATGTTGCAAGCAAAGGGAAGACTAACATTCTCAAAAAGCTAAGCTCATTTTCTAGTTACTTCAATATCATTGGCAGAATGGCGTTTATTTATTCTATGGATATCTGAGATGTATTAAAACCAATACTGTCTGCTCTTACTACATGGACCTGCCTATGGTAAGGCATGGTTGTGAAATTCATAAACTAAGAAATTATGTAAGATATCTGTAGGTGTTAGAATGGTTAAGCATATAGATGCTAGAATGATTAAGAGTATGTCACTAAATTATCCTGAATGAAGTCTAACCTGTAGGGAAATGAAATAAATGTACATTTATTTACCTGGAAAGTCCAACTTAGAATGATGCCAATTTTCAAGCGGAGGCCCAGGAAGAAATCCTCCAGACACATGTTTTTGTAATGTGCGAGGAAACCGGAGTGCCCAGAGAAAACCCACATGAATGCAGGGAGGGCATGCAGACTCCACACATAAGGCAGTCCAGCAGAGAATCAAACTAGAGAACCTCTTGCTATAAGATGACAACATTACCGCTGCACCACTGGGCTGGTAATGGTATCAAAATGTATTTTTTTCTTCATCTGTAGTTGAATACCAGATGGACACCAAATAATTACTAAATGATTGCATAATAACTGAGTAATTCTTTTAAAGAATTAAAGCACAGCACCTCCTTGGCCCTCTTCAAAAGGTGACTCTATGGGAGATAGGAAATTTACCCCAGGGATCACGTCAGTCTCCCTGCTAGACAGGGGTCAAGGGAAGTAAATATTGTGGGAAGAAATAGCCAGGGAATTGTTATGGCTAGGCTTGTACAGGCCCTAGGGCTGATAGCCTAGTACTAACCTATGAATCTATTTCGGGCTTTAGCTGATGCCATTATTTTAGTTTTCTTCTGTTCACTTGTATCTTCTGTACTAGATAAACAGATAAAATCCCCTGCTAAAATTCAAAGACCCTTCCAATGACTATGTAGTAACTTTAAGTGATCTTTAGCCACTCTTGCACCTATTCCTGGGATCCAGTAGCATTAGGTAGTGAATAGTGTTTGCCATTATATTTAATTATTACAAATGTATACATTCCTTTATCATTAATGGATTCCATGACCTTGGGCATTACAATGGATTTTCTCAAAAGTATAGCAGTTCCTCTCTTTTTGTTGAAAGAAGCAGATAACATTTCATAAATACTTAAATCTTTATCGAGCGAATCTCTTGAAAGAATATAACGTCTCCTCTGTTTAATTTTAGACACCTTGTTACTGATTTCCTTTAGCTGCCATTATTTAATCCATTTACATCAATAGATACTAGATTAAAACTATCCATACTATATATTTAAAGATTTCTTTTAAAAGAATGTGACATTTACCCACCATATAATTATATTAATTTAATTATATATATAAGACTCTAATGCATTCCAACACTATCTTAACATTCCAGATTTTTTTAATTCTTCCTTTCTACAAACTAAACTACTAAAATTCAAAAATAACAAAAACAAAGACAAGTCTACAACTATAACTTTATATACTGCTAATAAAATACAACATACTATGGATACTAAAGTTCCTAGTTTGTCTAACAAATAGTCAAACTACTATACTATCACTCTACCTACCAACACCTAAAACTTTATCAAAAAGCTATGACAACATATTATATAAAGGTCAATAAAGCACTATTAATTTAGTTACATATTTTGCCATTTAAAACTATTTCCCCCATGACCACATAAAAGTTTAATAACCCTCCTCTATTAATCACAAATAGTAAATAATTCAGTCTATTATATATTTATGTAATAGTATAAATTATCCATTAATTATTCCTAAATTATTCATTCTGCATTATTATACTTAGATCTCAAAATAAATAAGTATAACACAGTGGGACCTGAAGAGAAAGATTTTTGTAAACTTAAAGGTGACAGGTAATCCTATCATACTAAACTAGTATACAAAAGAGAAATCAAAGTACACATATATTTATCATGTCGAACACGCATTGTATAGCTCTAACAAAAAAGTCAGAATTTTAACGTACAAGTATCTATATCTCAAATTTCTATAACACTCAACATGTCAAATATCAAAATATTTAAAATCCTTTAGCTTATTAAACTACTTCATAAAAATATGTATATTACTAAGGTCAGAGAGAATGGTTTGCTATTTCTATAAAGTCAAAAATATTTAAAAAAAAATTTGCAATCTATATTGTATTCAAAAGTTACAATGTGTTCAATTCAAATCCTGTTCTCCCTTCCTGGATTGAAACATACTGAAAAATCTACTTTACTTTCTTTCAAAATGGATGCACTGATTCAGCAATAACACACTCAAGTTTCAGCTTTGACTTATGAAATGAGTTACTTCAAGTAGTCTTAATGAATCTAACATACATGTATAAAAGCTTCAAAGGTTCATACGACCAAGCTTCAGCTTTCAGATTATTTTCAAATATCTGTCCTATGCAGGCATCTGTAACAGACATCTTTCTTAAAAGCAGTTTATTTAAATATAGTTTTCTGCCTTATTTCCCACTAGTATTCTACCTTGTTTATATATATATATATATATATATATATATATATATATATATATATATATATATATATATAATTTCTAAACTCTCACAAAACGCTATTTAATCAGCTCTCTATTAGATGATAGTTATGTATACATTTTTCTTAATTTACTGATACTGCCCTTTTATGAATCTTACCATAGTAGATACATTCCTTGTGCATATGCATGTTATTCATAAGAAGTTTACTCTTAATTCCAGTATTACAAGAAATCTTCACTCTACATAAAATAATTCCTGTTTATTTAATCTGAATGTCTGTTTTTTAGCCATAGCAAATCACTGTTCTGATCTAAGCTTTACATGCTGACATCAGGATTTGACGACAGCATGTGAAAATGACAACTCGCAGCACACAGCAGCTGCTAATTTCCTGTAAGCTTCTTATTCTTCGAACTTTCAAGCTATTCTAATCAGCAACAACTTTACTTCTTTCAATTAATATACAGTTAATATGCATAGAGTTAACACTACAACGTAATATATTAACATGTAAAATGTAAGCAAATAAGATCTCAGTATTCAACATTACTATAGCTTTTGGCTTACCAGTTTTTCGCTTCTAAGAAATGATACACTTTTTTTGAGATTTCTCACATACATACTTGAGAAAAAATAGAAAGTTAATTTCTTCTTTCACAGACATCAATGATGAACTTTGACTCATATTTTCTTCAGGACAGTTCAAAGCAAGAAGAATCCATCATTCTGAAGAAATGTAATTTCTTTTGTTCTCAAGCTTTCTAAGTGTCGGTTGTTTCATAAATGATCTGTGAAAGGAATGTGCTACACTGGAACAAAGAAAATAGAATCACAAGCACTTTAACATTTCTAATTAGCATATTACTTAGATGTGACATTCATTAACCAGCAATGCATATACTAAGCAAAGTTTAAAAAGAAAACTTGTATAGCTTTAAAGTTTCCAGTTCTATTGCTTATATGACATTCTCTTGCAGAAAATATTGTTTAACATTTAGAAACACACTTCTGAGTTAGGTTAAATGACATACATTAAGTATTTCACTCTAAATATAGTAAAACTAATCCTTATATTCCTCATAATGAAACATTAAAATACATACTTATTTTTTGAAGCTTAAAGTCCAGTGCAAACCTTTCACTTAAAGGACAAATCTATTGTTTCTGAAAATAATAGTCCTGCAATCAAAGAATGAGTGTCACTTGTTTTTAGTCTTTTTACTTTCAGAATTAGTTTTCCAAGAATTTAACTCATTACTATTTTACTCCTTTTCTTCAGTACTAAGGATTTTATTGCTGTTAACAAAAGTGGATGCCTCCTCTAGTGTGTTAAATATTTTGGTTTCTTCAGAATGGAATAATTTGATCTATGCAGGAAAACACCAAAGTGATTTTAATATTGTTCTTTACATTCCTTGATCAGTGGTAAACAGGATTTTCTTTTAGTCTACTTTTACTGGAATAATCACTGTCAAATCTGACATGTTCACTTGTTTTAATAGGTGGGATGGACCATGCTGCTTTTAATATTTGTTCTTTCTCTAAGCTAGATATGAACTTAACTACAATTAAATATAGTGGCAAGTTCTCCTTATCAGAAGGTGCTTTCAGAGACCTATATGCTCTTTCAATTCCAAAAGATAAAGTTTCAGATAGATTTAATGTTTTATATGGTCAGGTAGGGAAGATGTTTATTAGATTGTCTCCCTCATACTTTTCAGGTATACTATACATTCTAATGTTATTTTGTCTCGGTCTATTTTCTACATCAATTTTTTGTATAAGCCAGTTATTTTATTTAAAAAAAATTCAGTCTGACTCGCCTTCAGTTATTCTTTCACGATCGTTCAAAGTCTCTCCCATACTGCTGATTTGTGCACCTTTGAAATCTCCAACTCTTTCTGGTCTCTTCTTTGAAACTTTCTAGTTTGGTATCCAGTCTAATTTTAGCAATACATACTGCCACTAGATAGTATTGACTGGATGTCTTTTTGAAGTCTGTTCTCTCTTAACTAAGCAGTTGAAATTCTGACAGAAAAATTACAGCTTTTGAAGAACTTTATGCTATATATCTGTTCTCTATTAGGGAATAAAATTAGTTAAGTATCTCCAAATTTTAATATTTGATTACATTTTCTGTCAGAGAAAAGTTTTCAGTCACAGACTTTTCACCAGCTGCTGCTCTGTTAGCCATCTTAACCATGCCCCTAGGAGCAACAGTTCTAATAAAAAAGAATTTACAGTCACAGATATACTGCAGTTTCCCTGGGTTTGGTCTACACAACACCTCCTGCATTTGCCATGTCAAAGTTTCAGATAGCTGAAGGGGTGCAAATGTTGATGCCATGTTTTGCTGAGACAGGTGAGTGAGGTTGGAAGGGGAGTTTGTGTGCGCGTGCTTGTAAATTACAGTTAGGGTCCAGGATATGTGTGTGTATTTTACGGTTAAGGTTAGGCAAGTGGATAGATAAAGTGTTTTTAGTGCGTGTATGTGAATGTTTGTGTGTGCAGGTATGTCTTGTGTACTGGCAGTGTTATGGCAGCCCCTCTTAGCAATGCTGCCCCTTCCCCTAACCCTACACCTTACCTTAATAAAAAAACCTTCCTGTAACACTACCAGTATTCAGATGAATTCAAGGGTAGTGTTACAGGGGGGTTTAGTAGTAACATCAAGAGAAGAAATAGTTTTCCTTTCTCTATGTTTTGTAGTTTATGTGTTATTCAAAATTTGGAATTTTGGATTGCAATTCCAAATGTTCAAACGTATTTTCACTGTGATACTACATACATTTGATCATACAGACTAGAACAGCTACAGACACATGCAACTCCATATGAATTACAGGAAGAGTTAATTCCAAGCACATTGTGGGTACTGAGAAGAGTACTTACGACTAACAGATTGAAACAATACTAATTTCATGAACTTTAATATACCCTGAGTTAGGAATGGGGTCAATTCCTATCATGGCATTAGAAATCCAAAAGACTTGGAGAAATTAAAGAGGAAGAGTTGGGTACTGGATCCAAGGAGGACACAGCTCAGGTGAAAATACCAAACCCAGTAGACAAGAAACAACTAAAGATCATAACCAAATCAAATCTGATCCCTGAGCCAAGGATGGACATGTCAAGTCCAAGGGTTGAGGGACTTTCGGAGTGGGAGCCTGAACTACATAAAGGTCTGGAGACCTTTTCCAAGACTTCCTGGACCCGTCCATAGAGAGATACTTGCACTCATCTCTTCCCTAAGTCAATCCTTCTTGGACTTGAAGGATTTCTTAGAGAGAGGAGATCCAGCAAGAGAAGTGGCCAAGTCTCCCACTTAGGCAGCAAGAAGTTTCTTCAACATAAGATTAGACTGGTGGTCCAAAAGGGCTGAAAGCCCAAGAGAGCAGCAAATTTCACACATTTCATTTAAATGTGCAGGACACAGACATTTCTTGTGTGGATCACATTTCTTGTGTGGATCAAGTGGCCAGATTCTGTAGTTGCATTCCACCCACTTACTGAAGCCTTGTGTACCATCTTGAAGCTATATTGAAAAGAATAAATGGAAGGAAGACTACAAGCAATGACCTGACAGATTCAACACTAACACTAATACCTAAAGGAAAAGAATGTTTGTTTTGATTTTATACAAAAAAAGACTTCCCAAGAATACTGAAATTACAGAAAGAACAAGCAAACACTGAAAATGTCACTGCAGAAAATTCTCAAGCAGCCAAGTTCTTCTAAAGGGAGGAGTGATGGAGAAGGGGGAAAAGGGAAGACTAATCAAACACAAGAAAATTGGTCATAAGACTAAAGGACTATGACCCTGAAATAGATTTCAAAAAGACTACAAAACAAACCTCTTACCTGGGCACCCAAACTAGCTGTACCTCGAAGTCGGTCATCTAGCACAACACAAGATATGGGGGATGCAAGAGAGGTAGTGCATTATAGGAGAGGGGATGAGCTTGAGCCATGGAACCAAAGTTTTTAGTTGCTGGCCTCTGATCCTTCCGAATCAGATATACTCAAATCAGTTGAGGCAGACTAAAAAGACAGATTCCTGGATAACTCCCTTTCTGCAGTCATGATTAATATCCTTTTAGGAAACTTGTATGGTATAAGTATCACATCAAAGAGCTGAGGAGCTAAGTGTTTTCACTTGAGACACCTTCGGATCAGAGGATGGCTGCAATGCTTCATGTCATCTTTTCTTCCAATAGGAGTCCTTGGATCTGTGTGAATGTCAAACAGCTTCCTAGACTTCTGAATTCTTGTCTATAAGCAGGAAACTTTTAATTATTAACTTATTCTTATAGATTGAGGGGACTGTGGGCTGAAAAGCCTTAAATATTTGGCAGTCCTCATTCAGATATTCCTCTCCCAAGAACACAAGTCATGACTGCTCTTGAGGAGGTAATTGCATACCCACAGTTGCAGCATTTTTAAAACCTTCACTGTCTACATTGCTGAAGCAAGAAAAACAGTAACAGCACAATTAAAGCACCTACCTGGAAGAATGAGATGCTAACTAGTCTAACAAGAAGAAAATATATTAACTGCTGCTTTTTTTTTTTAAATATAAGAGAATGTTAAAGTTAGGCCAATGCAAGTTATAAAAGTCATGGAAGATGTGAGACCTAGAATCCTGAGGTATTCCCTAGCTGGAATTAAATCTAAATACATAACTATACTTTCCCGTGGAAGAAAAGCTGATCCGAGATGATCGACAGGCACCCTACAAACACAACCCTGTCAGATGAAGTCAGAAAAGACGAATGTTTTCTTAGACCCCCAGTCTATGTAGATATCTTACCCAAGAGACAGACTCCTGACACTGTAAAAAAGACTCTGCAAAGATGAGCAAAGGAATAGTGTTAGATGAGCAATGATCCTAGAAAGCCTGCAGAGCAGCACTATTCCTAGCAGAAGGAAAGCTCTGAATGGCTTGGCTCCCAAACCTGACTTTTTAGTAAGCTCAGCTCTAGCATCTGTTATATCCTATGCAGACCATAAAACCCATATAGCTAAGGCTCCTTTGCAGCAGTGATCCATATGAAGAACATCATGGCTTCCGAAGACTATCGATATTGAGCCCAAGTTTTTTTTTTAAAGAAACCACTGCAAATTCATATGCAGTTTTTGAAAGGGAATCATTACAGTGCAGTAAATCATGTAAACCTAGGGTCATGAAGAATTCTTGTAATTTATTCTTTTGAGTGTAGCGTTCAGATATCCTGAAAGCAAAATTACCTTGTCCAACTGAATGAATGCCTTCTGTGGGACTGAGTAATTGCCCCCATGAAGACAGAGCTGACTTCTGGAGGTTGTGGGTCAGACTAGTCTTCTGAATGACATTATGCATAGTTGTCAGAAGCTATGAATGTGACTTTGCCTGAAGTCAGTTGCCCAGGTAAGGGTAAATGTGGGCTCCTTGTGTTCTGAAAAAAGGCAATGGTTGGGGGTCCAAAACTAAACTCTTATCCAAGGGATCATCAAGGGATTCCAGCTTTTACCCAGTCAGAGGTAGTGTCCTCAGGCAGACGCGTTTGAGTGACTTGACCCAATGGTAGCCATTCTGCATGATGCATTTAAAGCATCATATCCACAATTGTGAGACTGGGTACCTGGAGAATATTGCACAGGCTCTGAATATCCCATCTGGAGGCTACTGTCCTGGATCTTCTCTGTCTTGGAATTAATGCTTTCTTGTAGCAACTCAATGTATTTGAGCATGTGGAACTAACAGCATATCACTAGAGTGGCTGAAGTGCAAGTTTTCTTACCAAAAATGTCAAGCAATCTGCTTTTCCTATCCTTTGGTAAGGTGTTCTTGGATGCATGCATACCAGCTCCCTTGGCTGATTCTGTAGACACCATTGCTGGGTTCACCACTTTTATACAGAGGTCTGTGGGATGCCAACACCCTACAGGAGCAATTAGGCTCCCTGGAAGTAGGTGGAAGGGAATCAGGTAACACTGATATGACTTCAAACACATCATACAAGATGAACTGGAGGAATCGCTAACAGCCTAGGGGTAAGAAAATTCAGAACCTCTCTCTAACAAGATTAAGCATTTGAGAATTTCCTAGTTTCCCAAATGAAAGCTCCACTCATTCTGTGAAGTGCTACTCCAGAGGATAAATGCTTAGTAGGCAAGGCACAGGACAGGGTTTCATATGATTAGAGTCCTGACAAATCTGAGAAGTAAAGTGTTCTATATAAGCTGGTAGGCTGGCTTACGCATAGCAGAAAGTTCCCAAAACTCAGTACTACAACAGACTATGATGAACATTCAGTGTATCCACTAAAAAAACTGATCTATGAATCTGACAGGTGAAAAAATGGACTTGTATGAAAAACTACAAAAACCTTCTGCCCACTGCCTGAATAAGCTTTGGAATCCCCCTGAAATGTTGACCATAGCAACATGAGCTACAAAAGCTAGCTAGAGAAGGGAGTATGGGTAAATGCAGGAGTTCAGGGCAGTATAAAACTGGCTGTTGCTATGCAGGAGGCGACTTCTGTGACCAGTCTGTTTGCAATGAACAAGGCCAACTTTCTCACTCTCTTCTGACAAGGTCACCCACATGGGCAACTCAAGCAGTGTCATAGTAGTCTACAATCAGAGAGACCATGATAGAAACCTAAAGGGAACTCCCTTGTTCAAGTGGATGTTCTCTATCCACCATACAATTTCCTTCCTTATGCACGGAAGCGACAGTACAAAAGTCTGGACAGAGTGGAGATGTGCAGTTTTACACGTCTGGCCAGAGAACCATCAATATGGAGAACACATATCTCAGTCTAAAGAAGGGTCTGGGATGCTGGTCACCTTGCAAAAAGACTAACAGAATTTTGAGGAAAGGAATGCTTTCTGTTTTCCCAAACCAGGATACTTCCAGGAAGGTAACCTATGTTAAAATTTAGAGTCATACTTATGGAAAAATGCCACAGTAATTTCCACAGCCCTCAAACTCTGATAGCAAGGAAGCCTGAATCAGACATTCAAGATATGGGAAAGTGTGAATACCCTCTATTCTGTTAAAAGTAATTACTGGAGACAAACATTTTTAAAGAACTGACCCCTCCCACCCCCGCTGATGCAGCAAACTAAAAGGCAATGACAAACTAAAAATAGAAACTCCCTGCCTTGAGCCTAAGAAATTGCCTTTTCCTCTACACTACGGGGATAAATCAGGTAGACAGCCTCCAGCTCTAGGGTCACCATTAGGGCTCTGAGTAACAATCAGGGTTTTCAGAGAATCATTTTTAGTACCTGATCAATCTCAACAGTTCTACGGGTTTCCAAGATATTTTTCTTGGGATCAGGAAGAGCCTCGAGTAAAATCTTGTTCTGCTGGATACCAGTTCTTTGGCAACCTCTACCAGAAGACTATGTAGCTGTTGAAGCATTATGTGCACTGAGTGCTGCTAGAATACCTTGATGTCTATAAAAATGAAGCTGTAACCTGACCTTCTGACATGCAAAAAAACTTGTTTTGGTAATTTTCCACTTGTATGCAGAAAGAAGTTGCATCATCTTTTGTTTTTGAGAAACAGGGAGTATGGGAAAGGGAGATGCTGTGGAGTTACAGCTGCTCCCTTGCAAGGGTCCTGTTCCAGTGGCCCCCAGGTCTTTTAGAATCCATGTGCTAACTTCTGGAATTTTCCATTTGGGTTGTGCTTTTCTCTGTTTGGAAATGGAGGGCCAACTTCTGCTTGGACAGTTCCTGACATATCTAAGCAGAGAGCTTTGAAAGAAGTCCTTTATGTGCATGCTCCCCCCCCCCCCTTCTTCAAGTTAAGCAACTCTGCAGAGATGAGCCTTACTCAAACAGGTATCAAGGAGCTCTTTTATATGACTTAAAAGTGGCATACTGCTCAACCAGGCATATCCCTTCACTACAAACACCATGACAACTGCCTTATATGATTCAACTCTTGTGTCATAGCCACACTAGGAGGCCCACAAAAAGGGACACCAACACCTCCAAATAATTATAATCTGCAACTAAATGATTTGAGGGGCTATTCCACAAGATTAGCCAAATTCATGTGTCCCCAGTCACAAGCTGATCAACTAAGATATTGGCTCGACAAACACCATAGATTGAACACATCCCAGCATGGAAGCCACAGCATGCCCTTCCTCAGCCTGTGGTTTACTGCAGCTGTCTTAAATAAGCCCAGGCCCCAGATAACTATGCCCTGCATAAACAGGAAGGCTTAAGACAGACTTGAAGCCGCAGCATGCCCCTCCTCAGCCTGTGGTTTACTGCAGCTGTCTTAAATAAGCCCAGGGCCCAGATAACTATGCCCTGCATAAACAGGAAGGCTTAAGACGGACTTGCTTCTCAGAGATTTATGCCTCATTATTGCTAGTGGTTCAGTGGACTAAAGAACTCTAACCTCTCAGGCCACTAAACAGCTCCAACCACCACCCTATGAAAAGCTTAATTCCTCTACTAGGCATAGGCTTCTGATAATTTCAAACCCCACAAAACTTTCAGGAAAATCTGTTAAGCTAAAAATTACAGTTGTGCAAGAAAGAATAGTTGTGTAAAATCTTACCATAACCATATATGTCCTCTTCCATGTTGCAGTATTCATACTGTGGGATCCTCCACCTCAGGCAACCCAAACACCGGCTCCTATACAAAAGCTTTCAGCTTGGCTGCTGTAGGTGTGTAGAACGTCACATGTAGGGTCATAAACCAGGGGCCTTAAATGTGACATCTGAATGCACAGACCTCAGAACTGACTAGTCGGGCAGTAGCCTATAAGATGCCAAAAGATGTCTTTCAGATAGGTCAAATGCCACAGACTGACCCCATAATGGACCTAGTGCTGGTAAGGGCTCAGAGGAGTCTGTTAGTCTTGCGACTATTTTAGAAGGGGGTCAGGAGGGAGGGAAGGAATACTGCAACATGGAAGAGGACCTCTATGGTTATGGTAAGATTTTACACAACTATTCTATGTCCTTTTATTCTCATGTTGAGTATTCATACTGTGGGAGAGTACCACAGCTCAGGAAGGAGAAAGGATGGAGAAGAGGTAGTGGATTCCAGAAATCCTTGCAGGACTGCTCTGGCAATATGGTCCAGTTTGTAATGTTTGGTGAAGGTATGCACAGTGGACCAGGTGGCTGCCTCAAGGGGATGGCAACTGTGTCCAAGCCTTTGAGGAAGGCTTTGGAAGAAGCTATGCTCTAAGTGGAGTGAGCATTGATCCCCTGATTCAGGGCCTTTCCAGGTTATGAGTAGCAGAAAGAAATGGTATTTATTATCCAACAGGAAATGGTCTGTTTAGAGACTGCCCTGCCCAGGGCTCTGGGGTGGAAGGAAACAGAGCTGGTTTGATTTTCTGATGGCCTTAGTTTTGTCCAGATAAAATCTTAATTACCTGTGAATGTCCAGGGAGTGGAGTATTCTCTCACTGTCATCATTCTGAGGAGAAGAGAAAAAGGTAGGCAAGTGAATGTATTGGTTTAGTGAAAGTTCGTTGACCACCTTGGGCATGGAAGGATTGGTGTGCAGGGTCATCCTATCTTTATGGAATATAGTGTAAGGGGGGCATGCCATGAGTGCCTGAAGCTCTGACACCCTTCTTGCAGAAGTGATGGCTACCAGCAAGACTGTTTTCCAGGTGCACATCTGCAGTGATGCATAAGTGGCTGGTTCGAATGGAGGTAGCGTTAAGTTTCTCCAGGACATAGTTCAGGTCCCATGGTGGTGGAGTACGCTTTCTGGGAGGTCCTGTGTGTTAAGACCCCTTTTAAGAACAGTTTTACATCCAACCTGGAGAGTAAAGGAGGTTTCCAGAGGAAGGCAGGCAGATATAGCAGAGATGTGTACTTTCACAGAAGAGTTATGAAAGGGCTGCTTTAATCAATTCACATATACAAGCCAAGACTAAAGGGACATCAGCAAGAATGGGGTCCTTATGTCTTTGGAAACATCATATGGAGAATCTCTGCTATTTAGAAATGTAGGATCTCCTCGTATTAGGTTTCCTGTCCTCCTGCAAGATAAGACAACATCCTCTGTGTAGCAGTGTCTGAAGGGTACTAGAAGTTTATCACCCAGAGAGTTAAGTTCGGCATCTGTAGGTGTGGATGGATGAGAACTCCATTCTGTTGTGTGAGTAGGTCCACCTTGTGAGGTAACTTGTGGTGACTGCCCTTGCCAAATAGCTGTAGTAGGGGTAAACCAATGCTGCCTTGGCCAGTGGGGAGTCACTAACAAGATTTTTGGCATGTCTCTCCTGACCTTCAGGTGGATTTTCTGAATGAGAGGAAAGGTGTACAGAAACCTTCCCTTCCACGAAATGGTGAAGGCATCCAGTCTCCAAGCTAGTGGTGAGTGGTGCTTGGTACAGAATTTTGTGAGTTATTTGTTTGGGGGGAGGCAAACAGATTACTGTAGGGGTATCTCATCAGTGAACAATGTCTAGAAAAACTTCCCTGTGTAGCATCCACTCTTGGTGTAGGGAGAATGATCTGCTTAAGGCATCTGCCTGCTGGTTGTCCTGGGAGGGGATGTATGTTGCCTGTAGGAATAGGTTGTTCTGTGAGGCTACATCTCAAATTTGCATTGCCGGCCTGCACACGAGGTAGGACCTGGGCCCACCCTGTTTGTTGAGGTACCACATGACAGTGGTGTAGTCTGTGAAGATTAGTAAGGGGCCCTGTTTGAAGGATAGGGAGAAAGCCCTTTAGGGCTAGCAGAACTGCTGTCATTTCCCCGACATTGATATGCTTCTTTAAGAGGGATGTCTGTCAAGGTGCTTGCACCTTAAATCCCTTCATAGTAGCCCCCCAGCCCAGATCTGAAGCATCTGTGTGCATGCACTGTACGAGCACATCCACTCATGCATGAATTGTGCCATCCCTAATAGAACCAAGACGCTCTCCTCCAAAAAAAGGAAGCCAATCTGGTGGTCCCTTGCCATAAACAAACTTTACAACAAAAGGAAGAAACTGTTGCAGAAAAGAGGAAAATACTAGGATGCCTTACCAGCCTCAGTAAGAAGCTGAGATCCCTCATAAAATCTTCCAAAGCTAGTTACGAAAATAAAATTGCCAAAAACAACCACAAGACATTCTACAGCTATGTCAAGAATCTATATGGCAATGCTCAAATCTACTCTGAGCTACAACAAAATGGCATTAAATATACTGATCCCAGGGATATTGCCAATAATCCTGGAAGATCGATTCAGTGCAAACTTCACCCCCCTCTCACCCCCTAAAGGACCCATCTCAATACTGAAAGATTGCCAAATTCTGGGCCACACAGGTTAAAAAAAAAAAAAAAAAAAAAAAAAAAACACTCTCCAAAGCTAAGACTACAGCATCCAAGGGACCAGACAACATCCCGGGCTGTGTACTACATGAACTACAAAATGAACTGGCACCTCACCAAAGTGTCATGTTTAATCATAGCCTCAACTCAGGGTTCGTGCCCACTGAGTGGCGCACAGCTACAGTTATCCCACTCCACAAGTGGGGGGATCCACCTTGGATTCTGGGAACTACCGTCCCATCAGTATCTGCAAGGCCATGGAATGTATCATCATGGAACTTATAAACAAAGAACATTGGCAACTTTCAAACATTGGACCCCATGCAGTTTGAGTTCATGAAGGGCCGGATATTGTCTCCTGAACCTGACTGACTTCTTCGTATCAGTCTCCAGAGCCGTGGACAAGGGTAAAGTGGTCCACACAGCCTATCCGGACCTCGCCAAGTCCTTCAACACCATCCCCCACTCTGGAATCAAAGATAAACTTACTAAGCTGGGCATTAATCGCTGTGTCACACGATGGGTTGCCAACTGGCAGAACCCACAATGTAAAAGTAGCAGACTCCAAATCCGACTCCAAATCCAGTTCCAGATAAGTGACAAGTGGAATACCTCTGGGTTCAGTCCTGGGACCGCTCTTGTTTGTCATCTACTTCTCTGAAGTACAGGCCAACACTAAGGGACTCTGGCTAACAAAGTTCGCAGATGACAATTGGGAGCCATAACTGAATCCACAAATGATGTGGATATTCTACAAAAGGGCCTTACAGAAACATATGCTTGGTGTCAGAGCCATGGGCTCAAGCTCAATGCCAAGAAATGTATAGTTATCCCCTTTGGGAAAAAAAACATGTACCTGTGAATTATCACATCCACACCAAAAAAGTGTAACAGACTTAGGGACACAGGTGGACAGTGGTCTCACCTTAGATGATCACATCGCCACAACAGTCAGGAAATCCTATGTGGCACACCTCATCTCCAAGGGCTTTTCATCCAGAAAAAAAGGTCATTGTCCCACTGTACTCATCCCTCATTAGACCCATTATAGAATACAACTCCCAGTTTGGTATGTACCTCTCAAGACATCTGCAACAACTGGAAAGGCCGCAGAAATACCTCACTAAAAGAATCACAGGCCTAAATCAGATGCCCTATGCTGACCGTCTAAAAAAAGCTCCACCTATACTCTTGTCGCATATCGTCTACGCAGAGGTGATCGCTGCTTAACATACAAGGCCATGTCAAACCCAGAGCTGTTGGACATGCTACACAAAGAAATCCCAATCCCTCAGAGGCACACGCTCCAGAGATCTAAACCTGGTCATCACAATGAACAAAACATACTGGAGGAATAGGTTCCTGACCCAGAGACTCCCCACACTCAAGAATAGACTGCCCATACATGTCAAGCAGAGCACCTCGTTGGCCCTCTTCAAAAGGAACCTTGATGATTGGATGGGAGATGTTAAATTCACCCCGGGGATCACTTCAGTCACCTTGCTAGACAGGAGTCCAGGGAAGTAAATACTGTGGGAAGAAATAGCCAGGGAATTGTTATGGCCAGGCTTGTACAGGCCCCTAGGGATGACAGGTTTATAGGTTGGTACTAGGCTATGTGTTGAGCTGGTGTGGGTGTGTGCAGAAGGCCTGGATTCTTTTGAGCTTGTTGTACCCACCGCCTTAGTTCTATTTGTAGACAAGGAATGAAGGGCATTTGGGAGTCTAAAGGACGGCTGTGCTGGGACCATACGTTCTTTAAGTACCACTGAATTTTCCTCATGTGCATCCTGGCTAGAAGCATGGGGATGATGGCTGCCATAAGACCCAAGAGAGACAAGAACTGTCTGGCTAACATCTGGTCTGTGTGGAAAAGATCCTGGAAATAATTAGTCATGGAGATTACTTTTTCTTGGGGTAAAAATGTCTTCATTAGGTCTATCCAGATTCTGCACCTTAGGAAGAACTTGTCTTGTTCGGGGGATAGGGATGATTTGGGAAGGTTCAGAGTGAAATCTAGTCCCTGAAGCAGGGACATGGAGAACTGGAGATGCTTTTTGAGAGTCTCCTCTTGTTATGCTAGAATGAGGATATCGTCCGGGTATGTATAGATCTGTATGCCCTTGGTCCTACAAAATGCTATGGCAGGGGCCAGGCATTTTGTGAAAACTCTTGGTGCAGTGGACAAACCAAATGGCAAGGCAGTAAACTGAAAATGAGAGCAGGGCCCAACAAACCGTAATTATTTCCTGTGGTTTGGGTGTATGAGGATTTATCAGGTCTAAAGTGGCCAGGAAAGCTCGTGGTGGCAGTAGTGGAAGCAGGGTCTGTAGACTCAGCATTCTGAAAGAGGGGACTTTCAGATAAAGATTTAGGATGAATAAGTCCAGGATTCGTCTCCATGGTCGATCCTTTTTTGGAACTAGGAAAAGTCTTGAGTACAAACTTTTTCCTTCTTGTCCTAATGGGACCTGTTCTATGGTGCCTTGAGCCCATAGGTTCTGTATAATGTGTGGAATTAGGTGGAGTTGATTTTGGAGTGGGAAAGGAATGCCCTGAGGGTTGGGTTTACCTGCTAGGATAGGAAATATCAGTTTTCCACTATTGCCAGCACCCAGTTGTCTGAGGTGATTTCTTTCCAGGGGGTAGACAGTGGGAGAAATGGGAAGTAGGTCAAGGCAGTCATGCATTGTTGCCATTATTTCTGTCCTGAAAGGACGCTCTTGGGGCTGGCTGAGAAGAGGTAGTCCCTTAAGGGAGGGTTGTCTTCTAGTCCCTTTCCTGTGCCTACTAGAGGGAGTAGTGGCCGAAGGAGGCCTTCTGACATAGAATGTCTTAGCAGGATAGTTTCTATAGAACTTGGATATGGGTGAGACCAGCAGGTGTTTAGTGTTCTGGAGCTCTTTGCTTTTTCCTGCAGATTTTTAAAAAGCTCTGCAGCTTTCTTTCCAAAAAGGAGGTTATTGTAAAGTGGGGCATCCGGGATTTTTGACTTAAAAGTCCTCCGGTAGCGGCTGCAGTCTGAGCCAGGAGTATCTACGCATAACTGATGCAGTTGCAGCTGATCTAGCAGAGGTTTTCTGCTGCATAACTGCATCTTAGAGTGCCTGGCCATCTGGGATGCCATGGATAGCTTAAGATGCTACCTCAGTTTTGTTAGGGGAATCAGGCAGGGAGTTGAAAAGCATACTAGCCTGGGAAACCAAGTCCAAGGCAAATTTAACCATATGAGTTTGATAGTTAATAGCTCTAAAGGCTAGGGTAGAGGAGGTGTATATTTTCTTGCCCAAACTATCGACAATTTTACTGCCTTTATCAGAAGGTAACAGAAGAGGAAGGTAGTAACCTAGATCGTATATCTGGGGCCACAGCTATGACAACACAGTCTACCAAAGAGGGCTTAACCAGGAATTTCTGGTCATCATTCATTTTATCGAATCGGTCTGGTCTCTGGAGCTGGTGGCTGTCAGAGCATGAAGCCACAGCATCAAGGTAAGCAGGGATCACAAACGGAATGGCTGACAGGGAGGGTGATTCAACCTGCAGCAGTTCAAAGTATCTAGAGTTTCTGACATTTGGGGAGAATTCCATTTGAAATATTCCTTTATTTTGGTGATGGTTTCACCAAATGTAATGTCCTCTGGAGGAGTCTCTCCTTCAATAGAATCATCTGGAGAATAATATTCCAGGAGTGAGGCTGTGAAGCATAGGAGAGAGACTCCTCAAAGCTGGATAAGAGAGCCTCTTCTTCCTGGGGGGGGGGGGGGGTAGGAAGGATTGAGGCAGCAGAAGTAGGCCTTGGACTGAGGAAGGGAATGGAGAAAGCTGATGATGATGTCGGCCTTAGGGCCATGAAGGCCTGCATCAGGGATTGAGCAAAGGACTGCCAGTCCGGTTGAGTGTCAGGTACGGTAGATAAATGCTTAGTGTTTTTTCTCTGAGGAGTTTTTGGAGACAGGGTAGGCCTAGGGCTCTCAGCAGCTGAAGGAGCCTTGGGCTTGAGAACCAGATTCCCCCTCGACATCGTGAGTAACCAATGTCACATTCATCTCCACAGACGTGCCAGCCAGTGCTTCAAGTACAGTTACCTCGAGGGAGCCCGTAGAAGCGGACGGCTCTAGCAGGCATTCCTCAACCCCTATAGTGATGGTTGGCAGGGCATCAGACAACAGAGGCAGTGGTGGTAGGCCGTGAAACTTTGGCCTTTTTCTTTGGAGGTTCCATCGGCTCAGCAGATTCCGGATCCATCCTAAGGGCTAGTTTAAGCCTTTGATTTTCTAAATACAGGTCGAGGGCAGCCAAGATGCTTCTAAGAGTTTTAGGGACGAATGACTACACAGGAAGTATATTAGTCTTCCCGGCCTAGACAGAAGACGCAACGGTCATGGGTGTCTTTATGGAGAATTTGATGTCCACATACACATTTACCTTTCTTAGTTGACATTGGTTAAAGTAAAAGGCAGCTAACCAAGCTTCAAGCAAGAATATCAGTAAGAAATCCCCAATGGGGTACTTAGCTTTAGATGTCTTGATAAAGAGGAGTGAGCCATCTGATGTTCGACTGCAGCAGAAAAGTTCTGTGATCTGACATTCGAATGCGGCAGAAAAGTTCTGAGGTCTGCACATGCAGACATCACATTTAAGGCCCCTGGTTTATGACCCTACATGTGATGTCCCATGCACCTGTAGCAACCAGGCTGAAAGCTTTTGTATAGGAGCCAACGTTCGGGTTGCCTGAGGCAGAGGATCCCACAGTAAGAATACTGCAACATGAGAATAGGACATCTTACGATAACAGAAGATCTTCGATCACTGTTGAATTACTAATTACATATGGGAAGTGCCCCACTAATGATACTGTACAGCCATGCAGAATATCAACTTGGGCACCTTTACTCTTAAGCCATATGTCCCAAATGTTAGAATACTAAGCAGTACATAAGGGATACATAAACAAAAATCCTGAGGACATTAACACTGACCAGAAAAAAAAAGGTAAAAAGAGGAAACAATACAAGTAGGAGAGGGGAAAACTACAAGTTCACCTTGGACAGAAAGGAACACAGAAAAATGGGGGAAAGAAGGGAATGTGTCAATATTGCAATGATGATATACTGACATCTGTTATGGTACATAACAACACAAATATACAATGTTCTTTATTGATTATACATGGGAAGATTTCAAAAGCCTCAGAGGATGTGGGAGGAAGACTAAGTAAATAAAATGGCTGGAGTCTAGAATTCCTTGGAGAACACTATTTTGTAGTGCTTTGTAAAGATGTGAAGAGAAGTCCCAAGTGGCTGCTTGAAAAATGAATTTTGAGTCCAGATCCTTTTTTTTTTGGGGGGGGGGGGGGCCATAAGCTACAGCTCTAGTAAAATGGCCTTTTACATGGCCCAGAAGGAAACAGCCAAGGAAACCCATATGAAGACAGTTACATGCAGGATAATCGTAAAGGAAATAATTGATAAGATTCGCTAATGTTTTTTTTTGTCCAAGCTATGAACATCCGTGTGCAAAATTCCTCCCTTATTTTGGAGATTAGGGAAAAAAGTACACACGTTTACAGACTGACAACCTAAGGCATAAAAGGATACCTTATTCTTGTGAAAAAACATGATACAAGGAAACATCATAAGGGCATACAACTCGGACTTCTTGTCGGAATTAAACAACCAGCAAGACAGATTTACAGATATAGAATTTGAGGGGAAGAGGAGACAGGCCCGGTAGGGAAGGTCAACTTTTCTAAAACATAACTCAGGACCCAGGGAGAAGAAATAGATTATTGGTGTCTATATCAGAAGATAGAATGCTAAAAATACCAAATGCTCTTTTATTGAACTTAACGCAAAACCTTAAAATGTCAAAAACAGATCAGTGATTTTTTTCCCCAGGGGAGAGAAAAAAAAAAAAAAAAAAAAAAAATCGCTGATAAAAAAAAAATGTACAGGCAAAATAAGTGAGGGGCTTTGTCCCCCACACCCTCTGATGTGGGGGGCTGTGCCCCCCAACTTAAACATACCAACTCCAAGATCACACTACAGTGGAGAAAACAGCAAAGTCCAGAGAACGGCCCATTGATTTTTTTTCCCCGAGGAAAAAGCCTATGTTCTGTGCGCCTTTGACATTTTCAGGTTTCGCGTTTTAAAGTTCAATATGAGTATTCGCCAATTTAAGGGTTCTCTCTTCTGATAGAAACCCGATTATTGGTATTCTGAAGCACAGGATGCCTTTCAAAAGCTGTTTGACATCAAAATGTGTGAAACCAAAAGAGCTGGATGACAAATGTTTTAATGGAAAAATGCGTCAGTCCTAACTTGAGCACACTGATGCAACAGAATAGCAGGAATACCCATACAATGTTTCTAATAGCAGGTTTTCTAGCTTCCTGTAATATCTGTAGCACATCCTCAAGTGCTTGAATAGTATTGGAATCCTACCATCCAAATCCCCAGGTTTATACTATGCAAGTCTGGATAAAGGACAGTACTCTGCTGTGGGAACAAACCCATCCATCGGGGTAACTTCTGATGAACTCTGGCCAAATAAAGAAAAATGCATAGTTAACATAATTGCAGATGTTAGAAATCAATGCTACAATATTGTCATGGGGAATTCCTGCTGTGCAGAAGCCCACAGCCAGCCTGAATACCAGTGTCTTTCACCATTTCCTAGCAAGAAATCCTTTGCCATTCTGACATTGGGGTTATAAAAGTACATCAGATGGCACCATCTTCAGGTCTTTTTTGTCTAAGGTACTAGAGGCCCACGTTCTTCAGGTGGAGCATGACCTTCCCCCACTGACAAGATGGCCCTGATCTAAACAGCAGGAGGTGAGACAGAGAGAGATGAGGGGCAATAGTTAAGATATCCCAACTCTAGGGCGGGATAGAAAAGGGGAAGGGAAAAGTACAGTTTTGTACCTACCATAAATGTAGATGTTCGAAGATCCACATTGCTGCAGTCCTTACATATGGGTAGTCCGCTGTCCTCGGTCGGCCCGAATACCAAAGTATTAGGCTGACGTCGGTCAAGGCGCTTAAAACTGACATCAGGACGTCAGGGTACAAAAGCGCATGACCGACGTCATTTCCTCAGTCTTTTCTTGCCCCAGATGTCAGAAGGCCCTAACAAGACAGGCCAAAGCCAAAAACCAGCAAAACCCAACCAACCACCCGTGCACTAACCATATTTACAATATGTACAACACAAACCACATCACCACCTTCAACAACAGAGGGGAAGGAGGGAGGGTATTGGACTGCAGCAATGTGGATCTTGAACATCTACATTTATGGTAGGTACAAAACTGTACTATGTTCTTCATCTCACATTGCTGCAGTCCTTACATATGGGTAGAATCCCAAAGCAGAGGTAAGGGAGGATGGCAAAACTATAAAGCATTAGGAGCTGCCAACATGCCTTGTAAAATTGCAGTTGCAAATCCAGCCCTAGATTTAGAGTAAAGTGGAAGGTGGTAATGCTTAGAGAAAGTATGCACTGAACTCCAAGTAGCTGCTTCCAAAATATCTTTAGTAGCCACCCCCCTTAAAAAAGCTGTAGAAGTGGCAGTAGCCCTAGTGGAATGAGGCCTAATCCCAGCAGGAATCTCCTTACCATGATGGGAATAACAGAAAGCAATACAAAACCCAATCCACTTAGAAATAGTTTGTTTTGAAACAGGTCTGCCCTGAGAACCCAAAGCAAAAGAAACAAACAACTGCTGAGACTGCCTGAACCCTTTAGTTCTGCTCAAATAATATCGCAACTGTCTGTGTATATCCAAAGTGTGCAAAATCTTTTCCCGTTTATTTTGGGGGTTTGCATAAAAAGTAGGCAAATGAATAGTTTGGTTTAAAGCCACACTAGAAACCACTTTAGGCATAAAAGAAGGGTTAGTACGCAAAGACACCCTATCCTTGTGGAAAATTAAGAAAGGCTCAACTGCCATAAGGGCCTGTAATTCAGAAACCCTTCTCGCAGAGGTAATGGCCAACAAAAAAGCAGTCTTCCAAGATAAATATTTCAACTCTGCCGATGCTGCAGGCTCAGAAGGTTGTAGAGTGAGTTTCTCCAACACAAAATTGAGATCCCAAGCAGGAGTAGGAGCTCTACGTGGGGTCTTATATTCTTTGCCCTCTAAGGAATTGCTTAAACAAAGGCTGAGAAAATAATGGTGGGTCACAGTCATAGTGAGCAGAGATTGCTGCAGCATGAACCTTTATAGAGGAGAAGGACAAACCTTTGTCCAATAACTCAGTAAGGTATTGAAGCGCCACACTTAAATTAGGTTTAGAAACATCAAAGTCCTTTGCTGTACTCCAAAATAAAAATCTCCTCCATTTATCTGCGTAAACTTTCCTTGTACTAGGCCTTCTGGCCTCCAAAATAACATTCAAAACTTGTTGTGGAAGCTGAGACCCTCCAGGGTTTAAACCAGAATATGCCAGGCTGTCAGATGAAGAGAATGAAGTTTGACATTGAGTAAATGACCGTTCTCCTGAGACAGCAGGTGAGGAATCAAGGCAAAGGCCATGGAGGCTCCTGTACCAGACTTCTCAGTAATGGGTACCAGTGCTGTCGAGGCCAATCTGGAGCTATTAAAATCATGTTTGGCTTGTCCTGTCTGACCTTCAGCAGTACCTTTGGGAGGAGAGGCAGAGGTGGAAAGGCATACACGTGAAGATTGCTCCAATTGAATGAGAGAGCATCCACTTTCCAAGCTGAGGGATGAAACCTTTTGTGCAAAACTTTGGCAGCTGGTAATTTAGTGGAGAAGCGAACAGATCTATGTCTGGAGTTCCCCATAACACTGTCAACCTCTGGAATACATGAGGATCCAATTTCCACTCGTGGGGATCCATAATTTGTCTGATCAACACATCTGCTAAGGAGTTCTGTGCTCCTGGCAGAAACCTTGCCTGAAGATTTAGCTGTAAACTGAGAGCAGTCTCCCACAAAATCATTGCTTGTCTGCATAGAGGATAAGAATGTTCCCCTTGCTTGTTGATGTACCACATGACAGTTGTGTTGTCTGTTTGAATCAACACCTGCCCTGGAAGAAGTAAATCCTTGAAAGCTATCAATGCAAATTGGAGTGCTAACATCTCCTTCAAGTTGATATGTAGATGTTGAAGTCTGGCAGGCCACGTGTCTTGTATCCATTTTCCATTTAGATGAGCTCCCCAAGCTTTGTCTGAGGCATCTGTCGTTAAAATCTGACTCGCCTCTGGCCGGGTCACAGAGAGTCCCTTGTTTAGGTGACATTCCTGAGCCCACCACAAAAATTCCTTTTGAATGCAAGGTATTATTTGAATGACAGTGTCCAAATCTTGGCAGTGCTGTGTCCATACATTCTTGAGATACCATTGTAGCTTCCTCATATGCAGTTTGGCATTGGGAAGTACCAGAATACAAGATGCCATGAACCCCAAGGCTTGAAGGACTGTCCTTGCAGTCAGCCTGGACTGATGAGACAACTGGTGGAAGTAAAGAGAAAGATTCTTTTGTTTGTCCGGGGTCAAAAGGCCATCTGGGATGCTGTATTCAGTCTCACACCCAGAAAGCACATGTCCTGAGAGGGTACTAGACTGGACTTTATTTCGCTCACAGAATACCCCAGGCATCTTAACACTGCCATCACATACTGTAAATGATGAAGAAGTTCGTCCTTTTCTTGGGCCAGTATCAGGCAATCGTCCAAATAAGGATAGATCTGTATTCCTCTTAGCCTGAAGAAAGCTACCACTGAGCCAGAACCTTCGTGAACACTCTGGGCAGTAGATAAGCCAAAGGGCAATGCAGAGAACTGATAATGTGAAGTCCCAGCCCGAAAACGCAGATACTTCCTGCAACTGGGCCTGATAGGAACATGAAGGTAAGCCTCTTTGAGATCCAGAGTCACCATCCAGTGATCTTTGCCCAGCAGAGGTAAAAGCTGTTGTAACGCTAACATTTTGAACTTGGGAATGTCCAGATATGTGTTGAGGATGGATAAATCCAAAATTGGTCTCCACGTGTTTCCTTTCTTTGGTACTAGAAACAGGCGAGAATAAAATCCTAGGCCCACTTCTGGCAGAGGAACCGTTTGTATGGCCCCTATTTGAAGTAGTAGAGAAATTTGTTTGCGAGCCTCTAGTCTTTGCTGAGGAGGAACGTCCGGCATGCCTTTGAAAGGAGGCAAGGTATGGAAATAAAACTTGTAACCCTGGTGTATGATATCCAATACCCATTTGTCTTGGGTAATCAACAACCAATTTTCCTTGAAGAGTGCTAACCTTCCTCCCAAAGGAGCTGCCAGGCAAGAAGGATCTGGCAGCTGAAAAAGTAGGTCATTGGGCCTGTTTACGAAAGGACTGGCCCCTGCCCTCACCTGAAGATTGTGCAGGTGAACTCCTGTTCTAGGCCTGAAAGAACTCTGAGCTCTGCCCCTACCACGTCTAGATCTACCCCTAGACTGAGAATCATAAGAAGGATACGTCCACCCCTTAGCAGGCCAATTCCTACTAAACTTCGAGGCTGAACTTGCAAAAATCTTTAACAGCCTGCATAGACTTAGCCTTGTCTTCCATTTTCTTCAAGACTGATTCCACAGGTGAACCAAACAACACATCAGACTGCAAAGGAGCATCCAAAATCCTTGTCTTAACATGGTCAGATAAATTCTGATCCTTTAACCAGGCGTGCCTGCGAAGAACTGAGCCAGTGGCAGCCACCCTAGACGAGGCCTGCACAGCATCAAAACCACACTGTAATGAATGCTTACCCACTTGTTCAGAGACATGCACCAAATCTTGCAACTCTTTACACTCAATGCCTTCCGCCAGAGCATCCACCTTAGACTTCAATTGAGAAAGAAGAAAGTTTTGATATTTCAACATATGAAACTGGCAATTCAAAGCCCTCATAGCTAAGGTAGAAGATGTATAGACCTTCTTTCCCCATCTATCCAAAGCTCTGGCTTCTTTATCTAGAGGAACCGGATTTTTACAACAGAGGCCTTGACACCCTTAGGTCCCTGACTAATAGTTTCTGGGTCCGCCCTAGGACTCTTATAAAGATATTTATGAGCCTCAGGCACCCTGTAATACCTATCCGGTTTAACAGGAGCAGGAGGCAGAGAATCAGGATTAAGTGAAGCCTCTGCAAACACATCTTCCACAACATCCAGAACAGGGGGTATAGCCAAGGGCCTATGCTGGGGTAACAGCAAAAACTCCCTAAGCCTTTTCCTAGAATCAGAGAAGTCCTGACCTTCCCACTTAAAATGTTCCCTCATAGAATGAAGTGTCTCTGAAAAAGAAAAATCCTCTGGAGGAGAAGCAGAAGGAGTGGAATCATCTGCATCAGAATCAGAATAAGGAGAATACTCCTGCAAGTCTTCAGCTGAAGACTCTGAAATATCCGAAGCCTGCTCAAAACTTCCCAACTCTGGCTTAGAACCTCTAATCAGAGTAATTAAATCTTCTGCCATTTTCAGCATGTGCTTCTTAGGCACAGACCCTGCTGAACTAGGAGTGACACCAACAGAAGCTGAAACTGGCCTGTCTCTGGGAGAAGCCTTGGAAACAGAAGGAGAAGGCCTAACCACCCTAGGAAGGGAGGGGAGTACAGTAACTTGGGAAGCCCCTTCAGCCTGACCTGCCTCCTGAGAGACCACCTCCTGCAAAATCAAAGTCTCCCCCTGAGACTCCAGAGAAGTCTCCATCGGAACCACCGGTTCCACTGAAGCCTCTAAAGAACCGGCGACTCATCTTGCCTGGGTTTAACTGCTTTGTCTTTGCGCTTCTTCGCAGAAGCGGGCGCCGGAGAATCCGACGGCATATTATAATTGCACCGCTTCCCAAAGACCAGCCTAGCACAATCCAACCTTCGCTTAATAGTGCTTTATTGAACCTAGCACAAAAGCGACACCCAACAACGTCGTGCTCAGGCCCCAAACAAGGAATACACAAAGAATGATAATCCCTATGCGGTATCTGTTTCCCACAAGAAATACAGTTATTCACTTTTTCTGACATCCGGTAAAACACTGAGGCAAGAAAAAAACAAAATAATCCCCAACGGGGTACTTAGCCAACTTGGATTCGGTCTGAAACTCCGAACTCGAAAAATTTCAGAACGCCGAACGGCACTTGCAACGCTGCTTCTGCATCGGACCATGCGGCAAAAAAGACTGAGGAAATGACGTCGGTCATGCGCTTTTGTACCCTGACGTCCTGATGTCAGTTTTAAGCGCCTTGACCGACGTCAGCCTAATACTTTGGTATTCGGGCCGACCGAGGACAGCGGACTACCCATATGTAAGGACTGCAGCAATGTGAGATGAACATCATCAGTACTACAATACTGATTTACTTGAATTTCTGCAATTATCTACACAACTGTACTATGTTCACTATAGGTATTATTACAGTTTTGAATCTTGGAAATATTCAGAAAGTTTTATTTTTTAATGGGAGATTGGGAGTTATGATCCAGAGACAGATGTCACTGCAGAAACCCATAGGTAAACCCAGTCTCTAGCTCTGACACCAAGATGGTAGTGCTTGGTGAAAGTGTATACAGAGGACACAGCGTCTGCTTCTAGAATGGCATGAGTAGGAGTACTTTTCAAAAATGCTGTAGTGCGGCTTGAGAGGGGTCTGACTCTTCCATGGATATTTATGTGCCAAGAGTAACAAAAGAAAACAGAACTACTGCTGCTTCGGGCACCACGCGGCAAGAAAGACCAAAGAAAATGGTGTCGGCCGCATCTTTTACACCCCTGACATCAGGGAAGGGGCGACAGCAGTCGGATGTAGGACCCAGGACTTTGGAATTCAGGCGAATGAGGGCAACCTGCCAGCAAGATTACCCAAATGTAATGACTGCAACAGTGAAACACGAAGAACATCGGCAAATCCATTTTGAAAGGGTTGGTTTCCCCACTGATCTTCCCTGGTCACCTTCTACAAAGGCCACCAATAGCTGGTCAGAACTATTAAGAAATTTTACCCTGTGTAAGTAGAAATTTAGTTGCCCTTTGAATATCCAAAGATTAAGTTATTTATTATTTCACACTTGTTAGTAGGTTAAAGGAGGAGACCTGACACCAACCTTTGATGAGGAGGGTTAGTTCTTAAAAGCAAGTATTCCTATAGAAAATCAGGAAAGGTGCTTTGCACATCGCAGCTTGCAGTTCAGAGACACTTGGCTGAAATGAAGGCCAGCAGAAGAGCTGCATGGCATGTAAGCAATTTGAGGGGTGCTGGTGCTGCTGGCTCAAAGGGAGGTGGTGTTAGCTTTTTCAGCACAACTTGGGTCCAGGCAGGGCACAGGTTCCAGCCTGGATAGCCTGAGATAAAAAGTGTTTTAGGAATTTTCTTATGGGGTGAACATATGCTGAAGGGGTCACTGGAAGGCAAGTAGATACAGCAGAAGCGTGCACCTTCAGACTAGAACAAGTCATTTTGTGTAGAGGAGAAAATAATTCTAGTACACATTTCTACGTAGAGTCACAGGTAGACTACCATTAGCTTTATGCCAGACAAAACTTACTGTTTAGCAATACATGACTTCCTGTTATTGGGTTTTATAACTTTCAGTACAGATATCTTGTGAAAATAGAATCAATAGCTAATCATCCATGCATCAGCGAGTTTTCAGGTTGGGATGAATGAGATCACTTGCACAGAGTCTATAAAGAAGGTAAGTGTCACAATTCTCCCTTTGAAGGGTGTTAGCAAGAATGAGCATCAGTGTTGCCTGGCCCAGCAGGGAGGCATTTTTGGGCCGTGTGCTCTTACCTTCAGTAATACCCTGGAGATGGAGAGTACTAAAGAAAGAAAAAGCCACAGGTCCAGTTGCTTCTCTCTGAGAAGTTCCTAAGCCTGATTTGCTTGTATTCTGGGAGGCTAAAAGGTCTAAATTTGGCACACCCCATTCACTTGTGAGGTAAAAAAAAACTTGCTGTTCCAACATCCATCCGCTGGGGTTTACCAATCATCTACTCTGACTGCCAGCAGGTCTACTTGCCCAGCTTACTATGGAAGACTGTCCTAATATTTGAGCTGCTAGTCACAAGCTCCATCAGTATTCTGTATCAATGGTAACAGCGAATTCCTCCCAGTTCATGACTGTTGGTTTATACTTATTTCTTTGACCATTCTTGGAAAGTCCTTAAAGTCAAAAATGACAGCCATCTTTTACACTGATGCATGTGTTGCCTTGTTATAAAGTCTGCCCCAAAATCCTTTGGATCATTAATACCAAGTGTGCTCCCCAGACCTGATCCAAACTTTCCCTGATTAAGGTTTCAGAGGTCACTGAGTTGGAAAAGGCTCCTGGGTTGGCTTTGACACTCCTCCCACTACAAAGTTCTTTTCACAGGCATACTAGGATACGAGTAACCATTTATAGGGAGTGCCAGTGTTATGATCAGCAGTTTTAGGGAACACTGTTTTGCCAATGGAGCCATAAGGATGCAAAATGCCATGCATCCCAGAGCTCTTAAATTCTTTCAATAACTGCATGTTTGCTGCACAAGTTCATAAAGTACTTTGGGAGGAACAAGACTGTTCTTTGGCAAGATGACTTTGTTGGACTGAATTAACGTCCACTCCAGGAAGTTTGCTTTGGAACTGGATGTAAAAATGAAGTTATGTACTCACCATAACGTTCCATGTTGGTAGTCCATCTCACCCTTTTTTTACATATGGGTTCGGAGCCAATCCTCGGCTAAGACTTGGCCGATTTATAAGCTTTAAGACTTCTGGTTGGCTCGTGGCTAAGCAGGTATCCCATAGTGCACCAGTACAAATGCCAGATCTTGTTTGCTGCTCACTAGAAGATATAACCATAAGAGACAAACCAATATTAAAGGGTCTCCAACCAAAGATAACCAAAAAATTAGTACCTCCAAATTCTTCCAGGATGGGGGGAGGGGGGAAGGTTGGTAAAAATGAAGGGTGAGATGGACTACCAACATGGAATGTTATGGTGAGCACATAACTTCATGTTTAGTCCAATCTCACCTTCATTTTATGTATGGGACAGCGTCCCTAGCGCCTTCTTCTTGGGTGGCTCACCGGAAAATACTGAGCACCGTGGAGCCAAAGGATGCTCTAGTCCTGGAAGCTAAATCCAATTTGTGAAATAAAAGTGTGAGGAGTAGCCAGCGTAGCTGCTGCACAAATATCAAGTGGGATCCTGGCTTGAAAGGCTGCAAAGGTAGACAGAGACCTGGTAGAATGAGCCTTGATCTTGAAGGGTAAAGGTCTGCCCTCCGAATTGCAGATAAAGGCTATGCAACTGGAAATCCAATTAGATAGCATCACTTTAGAAACTGGTAAGCCCAATCTGGATTCAGAAAAGGAAATTAATAGCTGATCTGATTTCCTAAACTCCTTGGTCTGATGCAAATAAAATCGTAGCTGTCTATGAATGTCTTAGTTGATGAAACCGATATTCAGCTTCATTACAGTGATTAGGGAAGAAAAAGTACAGTTTTGTACCTACCATAAATGTAGATGTTCGAGTGCTAATACAGCTGCAGTCATAACAGATGGGTTCTCCTGCCGTCAGGCGGGTCCTCGGTCGGCCGAATTCCAAAGTCTAGGCCCGGCGTCGGTTGTTGTCGCTTCTTCCCTGACATCAGTGCGACAGGGGTATAAAAGAACCAGCCAACGCCATTTTCTTCAGTTTTTCTTGCCCCACATGTCAGGTGCCCCCAGAAGGAAGGCAATACATAAATTTGTGTAATAAAGCAATGCCATATAATCAAAATACAGTAGTGCAAGCAAATACATCAAGAATGAATACCCCAATCAGGTTGCATGAGGAGATGTTAGCCAATAGGCCTGTCCCAAGGGGGGAAGGAGGGAGGGAGGGAAACCTGGACTGCAGCTGTATTAGCACTCTAACATCTACATTTATGGTAGGTACAAAACTGTACTATGTTCATCGTGCATACAGCTGCAGTCATAACAGATGGGTAGAATCCCAAAGCTAAGAAAGGGGTGGAAGGCACTAGGTGGAACTAGGAGGAGCCAGAATGCCCTGCAAGACTGCAGTGGCAAAGCCCGCTCTAGATTTGGAGTATAGTGGAAGGTGGTAGTACTTGGAGAAGGTATGCACAGAACTCCAAGTGGCTGCTTCCAAAATATCTTTGGTAGGAACTCCTCTGAGAAAAGCTGCAGAGGTAGCCGTGGCCCTTGTGGAGTGAGATCTGATGCCTGTAGGTACAGTTTTGCCATGAAAGGAATAGCAAAAGCGTATGCAGTGGACTATCCATTTTGAGATTGTTTGTTTGGAAATTGGTTTTCCTTGAGCTCCTATAGCATAGGACACACAGAGCTGTTCTGATTTTCTGAAAGGCTTTGTTCTGTCCAAATAACTCAGTTGTCTGTGGATGTCCAAGGAATGTAGTAATCTCTCCCCTTTGTTTTGAGGATTAGGATAAAAGGTAGGTAAGTGTATAGCCTGATTCAAAGCTACCCTGGATACCACTTTTGGCATAAAGGACGGGTTGGTTCGTAAGGAAACTCTGTCCTGATAGAAGATGATAAAAGGCTGCACAGCCATGAGAGCTTGTAGTTCCGATACCCTACGGGCTGAGGTAATAGCCAGAAGGAAAGCTGTTTTCCAGGACAAATATTGCAAATCTGATGAAGCAGCTGGTTCAAAAGGAGGCAAGGTCAGTTTTTCTAGAATGAAATTGAGATCCCAAGCAGGTATTGGTTGTTTCCTTGGGGGTTTTATATTCTTAGCCCCTCTGAGGAACTGTCTTAAGAGGGGGTGAGAATAAGGGTGGATCAGTGTTGTATTCTGCAGAAATGGCTGAGGCATGGATTTTGATGGAGGAGAATGAAAGTCCACTGTTTAGCAGCTCAGCTAGATACTGTAATATTTGAGGTAAGTTCAGTTTTCCAGGATCCTGGCCCTTTTTCTCATTCCAGACACAAAACCGTTTCCATTTTGCTGAGTAAGCTTTTCTAATAGACAGCCTTCTTGGCCTCCAAAATGACATCCTGCACCTCTTTGGAGAGTAGGGTCTGTTGTGATGCTAAGGAATCTTCCATGCGGCTAGATTGAGTGTTTTTAGCTGACTGTGAAGAGTTTTGAAGCTGTGCCGAGTCAGAAGAGGAGGCATTAGAGGCAGGTTCCATGTTGGGGAATGAGTCAGGCTCCTCAGGAGTGGGTATCAGTGTTGTCTTGGCCAGTCTGGAGCAATGAGAATCATCTTTGGTCTGTCTGCTCTGGTTTTTAATATAACTTTGTGCAGCAGAGGAAGAGGTGGGAAGGCATAAACTGTCATTGATGTCCAACTGAAAGAGAGAGCGTCCACTCTCCAGGCCTTTGGATGAAAAATCCTTGAGCAGAATTTTGTCAATGGGTGATTTTTGTGGGAGGCAAAGATCTATGTCTGGCCTTCCCCATGCTTGAATTATCTCTGTAAAAACTTGAGGATGCAACTTCCATTCGTGTGGATCTGTCATATTTCTGCTTAGGTTGTCTGCCAGCGTGTTTTCCTTGCCTGGCAAGTACTGTGCTTGTAGTTCGATTTGTAAGTCCAGGGCCATGTTCCAAAGTGACATGGCCAGTCTGCATAGGGGGCAAGAATGGGTTCCTCCCTGTTTATGTACCACATTACTGTAGTGTTGTCCGTTCTTATCAATAGTTCACCTGGTTGCATAAGGTCTTTGAAAGCTATAATAGCATTTATTACTGCTAGCATCTCCTTTTGATTGATGTGAAGGTGCTTTTCTTTTTGGGACCATTTGCCCTGAATGTACCGATCTGTCATGTGCACCCCCCAGGTGTAGTCAGAGGCGTCTGTTGTGATGACTTGATTTGCTTGAGGCTTGTTGAATGGGAGACCTGTGTTTGTTTGGCATGCTTGAGCCCACCACAGAAATTCCTTTTGAAGACATGGAATTAGTGGTATTATTGTTTCCAAACTGTGGCTGTGTTGAGACCATAGGTTTTTCAGGTACCATTGAAGTTTCCTCATATGCAGCTTTGCACATGGGATTAGTAAGATGCAAGATGCCATGAATCCCAGAGCCTGCAGGATTTTCCTTGCAGTCAGCCTGGTGAAATTTGCTAGTGTTCTGAAGTATTGAGTTAGTTGCCCCTGCTTCTCTGGCGTGAGGTAGGCCATCTGGGTGTTTGTGTCCAATTTGGCACCCAGGAAAATTATTTTCCGAGAGGGTATTAGCCTTGATTTCTTTTTGTTGATTGTGTATCCCAGAGAATTCAACAACATTATTACATAAGCCAGATGTTTCAGAAGAATGTGCTTGCTGTCCGCTTGGATCAGGCAGTCGTCCAAATAGGGGTATATTTGTATCCCTTGAAGTCTGCAGTAGGCAATTACTGATGCCAGGCATTTCGTGAATACTCTGGGAGCAGTAGATAAGCCAAAGGGCAATGCAGAGAATTGATAATGGGTTGAACCTGCAAGAAATCTGAGGTATCTTCTGCAATTTTGTCTGATTGGGACATGCAGGTATGCCTCCTTGAGGTCCAATGTTACCAGCCAAGACTCCTTGCCCAGCATGGGAAGCTGCTGCTGTAGAGTGAGCATCTTGAATTTTGGTACGAGTAGAAATATGTTTAGGATGGATAAGTCCAAAATAGGTCTCCAATCTTTTCCCTTCCTTGGTACCAGGAATAGTCTGGAATAAAAACCTTGACCTTGTTCGTGCGTAGGTACCTCTTGAATAGCTTTCATGTCTAAGAGATCTGAAATTTGTCTTTGTGCCTCTGCCCTTTGAGTGGCAGGTTTGGCATGCCTCTCATTTTTGGAAGGGTGTGAAAATGGAATCTGTAGCCTCTGTTTATAATGTCCAGGATCCATTTGTCTTTTGTGACAATATGCCAATTTTTTGAAAATAATACCAGTTTTCCGCCTAAGGGTGCTGCCATTTGAGTCTTGCTTGGCATGCAAAGGGGAAAGTCATTGGGCTTGCTTTCTGAATGGTTGCAAGTTATCCTCACCACCTCTTTGTGTAGGAGCTTGCCATTGTCTGCCTCTAAACGATCCTTGGGATTGCCCTCTGCCCCTGGGGTGCCTGTATCTACCTCTTTGGGGTCTGTCCGTGGCTGGAAAGGACCAATTTTTGGAAGGCCAATTTCTACTGAAACGTGGAGGTTGTACCTGTAGAAAATCTTTCACTGTTTGCATTGATTTAGCCTTTTCCTCCATTTTCCTTAATACCTCCTCCTCAGCATTAGCACCAAATAATACATCCTTTTGTAGAGGGGCATCTAGTAATTTAGCTTTGACATGATCTGGTAAGGTTTGTTCCTTGAGCCAGGCATGTCTACGTATGACCGATCCTGTAACAGCAGCTCTACATGAGGCCTCTAGAGCATCAAAACCACATTGTAAGGTATGTTTACCCACTTGTTCTGCATTGTGCATCAAATCCTGCAACTCCTTCAAGTCTGGTTGTTCAGGTTGTGACATTTTACTTCTCAATTGTGATAACAAAAACTGTTGGTACTTTAGCATATGGAACTGACAGTTTAATGCCCTCATGGCTAAGGTGGCCGAGGTATATACCTTTTTTTCCCCACCTTTCTAAGGATTTGGAATCTCTCTCGGAAGGTAATGGATTTTTAGCAGTGGAGGCCTTAATTCCCTTGGGGCCCTGTGAGATGGTTTCTGGGTCAGCAGCATGGCTTTTGTATAGAAATTGTTGTGAGTCAGGGACCCTGTAGTACCGGTCAGGCTTGACTGGGGCTGGAGGTAGAGAATCCGGGTTAAGGCAGGCCTCCGAGTACACATCTAGAATGTCCAAGACAGGAGGTATTGCCAGAGGCCTGTGCTGAGGTAGCAAGAGAAATTCCCTAAGCCTTTTCTTGGAATCTGAATAATCTTGGCCTTCCCAGTGGAAGTGTTCCCTTAAGGTATGCAAAGTTTCCCCAAATGAGTAATCCTCTGGGGGGGATACAGAAGGAATGGACTCCTCTGCATCAGAGTCTTCAAAAGGGGAGTAAGAATGTTTCTGTTCATCAGAGTGCTCTGATATAATGGAGCCCTGATCAGAGGAGGGGGATTCTTCCTCCACTCTGGGCCTTTTGTCCGGGGGGGGGGGTTGAGAACCCCTGATGAGTAATTAAATCCTCAGCCATTTTAAGCATCTGTTTTTTAGGCATAGGGCCTGGAGATGGGCCCTGTGTAGCTTGCCTCTTAGAATGCATGGCTGCTTTTGACTTAGTGAAAGCCTTGATGGAAAAAGAAGAGGAAGCCTTGATGGAAAAAGAAGAGGAAGGTCTGAAGACACCTTGAGAGGAGGTAGACCTGTCCACAGTTTGAGATTCACCTCCACGAGTGACTTCGGTATCTGTAGTCGGGGTGTGGGCCGAGGAGCCTGCGACCTCGGGCACAGGAGACACCGCCAATGAAGTGTCGTCGGTAGTCAGTCAGGGGCTGCGTAGGCGCCTCGCTGAGAACCGGACCACGTGTAGTCGGCTTTGGCGTGGTGTCGGTAGAGGCCGCGGACCTCATGTGTCGGTCCTTATCTTTGCGCTTTTTAGACAAAACTGGAGTCGGAGTATCCGACGACATAATATAGTTAAATGTTTTGCCAAAATAATGCTGGGCGAACCCCGCCCGACGCTTAATGGTGCGCTTGTTGAATGTAGCACAAAAGCGACAGACCGAGACGTCGTGGTCTGGGCCTAAACAAGGAATACAGAGGGAATGGAAATCCTTATGCGATATTTGCTTCCCACATGAAATACAATTATTAACTTTGTCTGACATCGGTCTGAGGCAAGAAAAGTTTTCCCAACGGGGTACTTAGCTTTCAAGAAGACTTCAGTTGCAAAATTTTCGTAATTTCAGGAGCTGGCCGACCGGCACTTGCGAACTGCTTCTGCTTCGGGCACCGTGCGGCAAGAAAGACTGAAGAAAATGGCGTCGGCTGGTTCTTTTATACCCGTCGCACTGACGTCAGGGAAGAAGCGACGACGACAGATGCCGGACCTGGACTTTGGAATTCGGCCGACCGAGGACCCGCCTGACGGCAGGAGAACCCATCTGTTATGACTGCAGCTGTATGCACGATGAACATCTAGGAGTTCTATGGATTGATTTCAGATGGAGTGAGAAAAAACTTTGGGGACAAAGGAGGGATTAGTACGCAGTGAGACCCTGTCTTTATGAAAGATCAAATAAGGTGGCTTAACAGATAAGGCTTGTAACTCCGATACCCGTCTAGCTGATGTGATAGCCACCAAAAACAAAGTCTCCAAGACAAAAATTTTAATGATGATTGAGAAGGTTCACGGGGAAGATGTCAGTTTGGACAACACAAAATTTAAATTCCAAGAAGCCACAGGTTTTTGGAGTGGTGGCCTCAACAGAGTGGCTCCTTTCAAAAAGGTCTTGCATAGCTTATGAGACATTAAATGGGTGTCTGGAAATCCTAAATGGAAATGAGAAATAGCCGCCAATTGAACTCTTGATAGTGGCAGCGACAGATCCTTGCTGAAAAAGCTCAGAGAAATTCCAAAATTACAGGGATAGAAGCAGTGTAGGGATCTACATTCATTTTTTGTGCCCAAATAGAAAATCTTTTCCATTTACTGACATACAGTCTCCTAGTTGAAGGTTTATGAGAGGACATAAGGATATGTGACACTGAGGAAGATGCATCGTGAAGCCTGACTAGGGATGGAACTGGAGCAGCCACGCTGTCAATTTGAGGGTGTGGACTGAGGGATGTAGCAAACCTGACATGTGAGTCAACAGATCTGGAGCTGGGTCCAGAATCCAAGTATCATCCAGGAGAAGAAGCTCGAGGAAGGGGAACCAAAACTGACTAGGCCAGTAAGGAGCATCCCATCCATCTGGCTTTCTGAATCACTTTGGAAATGGAGGAAAAGCATACAGAAGACCCAGGGGCCAATCGTGAGCTAGAGCGTCTCTGGGAGTCTCCCCCGGAAGGGGAATGAGGGAAAAATAGCTGCTGCATTTGGCATTGACTGGACTAGCAAAGGTCACAGCAAAACTATCCCCATTTCTGAAAAATCTGTTACGCTGTTTTGTTTCAGAGACCACTCGTGAGGAAGTAGGATCGCCCGGCTGAGCTTGTCGGCTATCACGTTGGTCGTCCCTGGAATGTGCGTTGCTACCAGAAAGCGCTGGGAAGAAATCGCCCATTCCCAAACTCGCATGGCCTCGCGACAGAGTGGGTAAGATCTGGTACCGCCCTGCTGATATGCCAAACTACAGACATGTCTGTACCATAATAGTCCCTAGAGGAAGGTCATGAAGTGCTTGCAACGCCAGGAGCACCGCCCTCATTTCCAGAACATTGATATGTAGGTGAGCCTCGTGTTCTTGCCATATGCCTTAGACAGTCCTGCTGAGATAATACCCCCCACCCGATCTGGGAGGCATCCGTGGTCACAGTGGCAACAGGTTGGGCAGGAACAAAGGGGACGCCCGTCGTCAACTGGTTGAGTGCTATCCACCAAAGGAGGTCCTCCTTGCAGGATTCCGTCAGCAGAATAGGGTGATTCAGCGGAAGATATTGGAAGGACCATTGGGAAAACAGAAGCCACTGGAGAACTCATGTGCAACCTGGCTAATGGTACTAATAGGATGGTGGATGCCATAGTCCAGAGGAGCTGAAGAAACCACTTTGCTTTGACATTCCGCAACGGGAGAAAGCGTTGAATTTGAATGATTAAATTCTATGCCCTTTCGGCGGGAAGACGAGCTGTCATGTTCACTGTCTACCTCTGCGCCTATAAAAATCACAGATTGACAGGGCAATAATGCAGATTTTTCCCAAATTATGAAGATCCCTAATTGAGCACAAAGTTGAACAGTGACATCCCTGTTTTGGAGAAGTAGATGCCGGGTGGGGGTGGGTCAGGAGCCAGTTGTCCAAGTACAGAAACACCTGGAATCCCTGACGTCTCAGGTGAGCTGTCACTACTGCCATGCATTTGGTGAACACCCTGGGGGCTGTGGTGAGACCAAAGGGCAGAGCATGAAACTGAGTGACGAGCTCCCAGCCGGAAGCGTAGATGGCTCCTGGACGCCTTGTCCATTTTTATATGGTAGTAGGCATCCTGGAGATCTATTGAGCACATCAATAGTCTTTCCCTAACAAAAGGAGTATCGACTGCAGTGTTACCATCCAAAACTTGTCCTTCACGGATTGGTTTAATCTGCTGAGGTCCAATATTGGCCTCCAGTCTCCTGTTCGTTTTGGGACTAAAGAACCTGGAGTAAGTTCCAGATCCTATCTGGTCTGCTGGGATGGATTGGATGACTCTTTTTAAGAGCAACTTGATCTCCACAGTTGCCTGATCCCTGAGATTGGGTGGTACATCTGGGATCTTCTTGGGGACAAACGGTGGAAGGGAAAAGGGCATGATATAGCCTCTGGTAACAACTCTTTGTACCCACTTGTCTTGGGTTATACTTAGCCAGGCTTATGGATACAAAGAAATGGATACAAAGAAATGTGACCCCCAACTGGCCCCAGAGAAACGCAGTCAGGCCCCATATCAGGAACACTGATAAGGCCGTCCCCGAAAAGAATTACAACCTTGTTGGTATTGCGGACCACCCCTGCCTATAGGGCGACATCTCCCATTTCTTCCTCTGCTTCTGGAGGGTTCACCCTGTGTGTCCGGAAAGACCCTCTAGGACTTCTTGAACCACATTTTACTGCCCCTTTGACCTTTAGGGTATGGTCTAGAGGGAACAGTAAAACGTACTCTCACGGCAGAGAGTCTTTCCTTCTTGCTCACACCGAGTGTGTGTGTCCTTCTCCTTAGATCCAAACAATGAGAAACCATCAAAAGGGGTGTTGGTAAAAGTGGACTTGAACGGTTCCGCAAAATTACACAAGCGCATCCAGGAGTGACATCTTAGGGCAACTCCTAAAACCGCTGCTCTACTCGCTCCATCAGCCGCATAAGAAATAAGCCGCATGGAGTTAACTATAGAATTTAGGGTGGACAACTGAGCAGAAATCTTGTCAGTGACTCCCCTCAGTACATGTACCCTGTATAGAATCTTCCAACTCCTTAAGGAGATCCCTCTGCAATCTCGTGAAGTGAGTGAGATAGTTCAACGATCGAAGAGTAAAAGCAGCAGAACTGAAGACACGCTTCCCATACCTGTCCATCTGTCGAGACTCCTTATTTGGCAGATGGACAGAAGTCTCAGCAAGCTCCTCCTTAGTGGTTGCCGCCACAACCATGGCATCTACGGACACACCTTTGGACAAAAATTCCTTGTCTGGAGGGGCAGAAAAACTTGTTGGGTCTCCTAAGGGCTGGCTCCACGGCATCGGGAGTATCCCACACCTTTAGACTAACTAAATCCATCAGTTAGTCAAAAGGTGGAGACACCCAAGAGGCAGAAGACACCCGAAAGCCTTCAGGTACACAGATTCCTCAGAAGGGTCAACAGTTGGCCAGCCACACCTCTGCTTAAGGATCTCCACGATGTCCACGAAGGAGACATCAGTGGAAGACTTGGGGACTTTTCTGAATCCTCAAGGTCAGTGTCAGATGTCAAAAGACTCATTCTGGGAGTAAACATGCTTCTCTTGCATGTCTTCTTGCTGGGGGGCTATTCAGAAGGGCATTCTGGGGAGGTCAAGTAAGAGTGGGGGCCACCAGCCGGTGGCTCCTGAGGCTGAGGGTCTCTGCTGTCTCCTAAGAGAGTAGGGGTTGAGACCGAAGTGGGTGCCCGGGGGGGTGGGGGTGCTGGTACCTTTGGTGGTAACTGGTGACTTGAACAGTACGCTCATCTCAAATGCCGATCTCTCCGGCTACAGAGTACCTCTCCTGCTCTGAAGAGACAGAGGATGCTATCGGCACCAGAGCAATAGACTCAGAGATAGACACAGGGTCCGAACTCACCGTAGCGCCGAAAGGGAGACTCTGAACCGAAGACAGATTCCAGCCTTCCCTGTCGGTGCCAACCAGAGAGCTTCGGCCCCTGAACACAACGGACCATCAAAAGTGTCTGAGCAGAGCTTGGCTCTGAAGCAACCACAAGTGGAGCTGGAGCCGAGGGTTCCACCTATGGCACCAAGCCCCCCCGACTCACCAGCTTGGCTCGGAGGAGGAATAACAATCGAGGGTATAACAGGACTGAGTCGGAGCGGACAAAAATTTAGATAGAGCAGATGACTTCAACAGTCTCAGGACTACCCTCTCCACATCTTCACCTGAAAGGCTCCTGGAAGACCGGGACGACAGTCAGGGATCTTGATCTTGGAGGAATAGCAGGTTCCATAAATTCAGTGGTCGGCTCTGACAAACTAGGATCTGACCCGGGTATTGCTCTCAGTTGGCTCCAAAGGCAGTGGAGCCGATGAGGCTGATTTTGCCACTTAGGAGGCGGCTCCGAGACACCAGCCGGTGCCGGAGAAGGTCTTTTCGAAGACGGACTTAACAGATTTAGTGGACTTGGAAGAAGAGGAAGAGCTAGACAAGGCTTCCTCATAGGAAGGCTTTAAAAGACCCTTTAGAATTGGCTTGTTCCTTCTCTCCTGTAACACCCTAGGGGAGAAGGCATGACAAAACAAGCAAGTCTTTTGCAAATGGATGGCCCCTAAGCAATAGACACAGAACATGACCATCCGTCAATTAAATTTTTTGGGAGCACTTCATGCATTTCTTGAAGCCCGAAGGCTTGTGCTCCTTAAACTCTTTAAACATTCACACAGACGAAAGGAGAAGAAAAGTAAAAGGGGGGACTAGGTCCTCTAACTTAAATGGGCCTAGCCCTGAAGGAGGACCACCACGAGGACTAGGTCCTCTAACTAAAACAACCTAGTCCAGAAAAGAAAGGAACATCTTGGTCTTCTTACAGACCAGCGAAAATTCACACACAAAAACCCTGAATCTGCTAAAAGATTAACAGAGGAAGCTGAAACTGGAGTTTCCAACAACAAACTCCACCACTAATAATCAACACCAGCAGATAACCGCCAAAAACCAAACTGCTCTACAAAACCGTAGACTGGAAAAAAAAAGTACAGTTTTGTACCTACCATAAATGTAGATGTTCGAAGATCCACATTGCTGCAGTCCTTACACTTGGGTAGTCCGCTGTCCTCGGTCGGCCCGAATATCAAAGTATAAGGCTGACGTCGGTCAAGGCACATTTGACTGACATCAGGACGTCAGGGTACAAATGCGCATGGCCGACGTCATATCCTCAGTCTTTTCTTGCCCCAGATGTCAGAAGACCCTAAAAATAAAGGTCAAAACCAAAAGACAGCAAACAACCAACCAACCACCCTTGCACTAACTATATGTACAATATATACAATATATACAATATGTACACCCCAACCCACACAACCACCTCTAACTGCAGAGGGAAGGAGGGAGGGTAAATTGGACTGCAGCAATGTGGATCTTGAACATCTACATTTATGGTAGGTACAAAACTGTACTATGTTCTTCATCTCACATTGCTGCAGTCCTTACACTTGGGTAGAATCCCAAAGCAGAGGTAAGGGAGGATGGCTAACTACAAGGAAGCAGGAGCTGCCAAAATGCCCTGCAAAACAGCAGTGGCAAAACCAGCCCTGGATTTAGAGTAAAGTGGCAGGTGATAATGCCTAGAGAAAGTATGCACTGAACTCCAAGTAGCTGCCTCCAAAATATCCTTGGTTGCCACTCCCCTCAAAAAGATGTTGATGTGGCAGTAGCCCTAGTGGAATGAGGCCTAATCCCAGCTGGAATCTCCTTGCCATGATGGGAATAACAGAAAGCAATGCAAAACCCAATCCACTTAGAAATAGTTTGTTTTGACACAGGCTTGCCCTGAGAACTCAAAGCAAAAGAAACAAACAACTGCTGAGACTGCCTGAACCCTTTAGTTCTGTCCAAATAATAACGCAACTGCCTGTGTACATCTAAAGTGTGCAAAATCTGTTCCCCTTTATTTTGGGGATTTGCATAAAAAGTAGGCAAATGAATAGTTTGGTTTAAAGCCACACTAGAAACCACCTTAGGCATAAAGGAAGGATTAGTACGTAATGATACCCTATCCTTATGGAAAATCAAGAAAGGCTCAACCACCATAAGGGCCTGCAATTCAGAAACCCTTCTTGCAGAGGTAATAGCCAACAAAAAAGCAGTCTTCCATGATAAATATTTCAACTCAGAAGTAGCTGCAGGCTCAAAAGGTTGTAGAGTGAGTTTCTCCAACACAAAATTGAGATCCCAAGCAGGAGTAGGAGCTCTTCGTGGGGTCTTATATTCTTTGCACCTCTAAGAAATTGCTTGAACAAAGGATGAGAAAACAATGGTGGGACACAATCATAGTGAGCCGAAATTGCTGCAGCATGAACCTTAATAGAAGAGAAAGACAAACCTTTGTCCAGTAACTCAGTAAGATATTGAAGAGCCACACTCAAATTAGGCTCAGAAACATCAAAATCTTGCTGCACTCCAAAATAAAAATCTCTTCCATTTATCTGCGTACACTTTCCTTGTACTAGGCCTTCTAGCTTCCAAAATCACATTCAAAACTTGTTGTGGAAGTTGAGACCCTCTATGGTTCAAAACAGAATATGCCAGGCCGTTAGGTGAAGAGAGTGAAGTTTGACATTCAGCAAATGGCTGTCCTCCTGTGACAACAGGTGTGGAATCGAAGGCAAAGGCCATGGAGGCTTCCTTACCAGACTTCTCAGTAATGGGTACCAGTGCTGTCGAGGCCAATCTGGAGCTATTAAAATCATCCTTGGCTTGTCCAGTCTGACCTTTAGAAGTACCTTTGGGAGGAGAGGCAGAGGAGGAAAGGCATACACATGAAGATTGCTCCAATTGAAAAAAGAGCATCCACTTTCCAAGCTGTGGGATGAAACCTTTTTGTGCAAAACTTTGGCAGCTGATGGTTTAGTGGAGAAGCGAACAGATCTATGTCTGGAGTTCCCCGTGACACTGTCAATTTTTGAAATACATGAGGATCCAATTTCCACTCGTGGGGATCCATAATTCGCCTGCTCAACACATCTGCTAAGGAGTTCTGTGCTCCTGGCAGAAACCTTGCCTGAAGATTGAGCTGTAAACTGAGAGCAGTCTCCCACAAAATCATTGCTTGCCTGCATAGAGGATAAGAATCGTTCCCCTTGCTTGTTGATGTACCACATGACAGTTGTGTTGTCTGTTAGAATCAACACCTGCCCTGGAAGAAGTAAATCCTTGAAAACTATTAATGCAAACTGGACTGCTAACATCTCCTTCAAGTTGATATGTAGATGTTGTAGTCTGGCAGGCCACTTGTCTTGTATCCACTTTCCATTCAGATGAGCTCCCCAAGCTTTGTCTGAGGCATCTGTCGTTAAAATCTGACTCGCCTCTGGCCGGGTCACAGAGAGTCCCTTGTTTAGGTGACATTCCTGAGCCCACCACAAAAATTCCTTTTGAATGCAAGGTATTATTTGAATGACAGTGTCTAGATCCTGGCAGTGCTGTGTCCATACATTTTTGAGATACCATTGCAGCTTCCTCATATGCAGTTTGGCATTGGGAAGCACCAGAATACAAGATGCCATGAACCCTAAGGCTTGAAGGACTGTCCTTGCAGTCAGCCCGGACTGATGAGATAGCTGATGGAAGTAAAGGGATAGACTCTTTTGTTTGTCTGGGGTTAAAAAGGCCATCTGGGATGCTGTATTCAGTCTCACACCCAGAAAGCACATGTCCTGAGAGGGTACTAGACTGGACTTTATTTCGTTCACAGAATACCCCAGGCATCTTAGCACTGCTATCACATATTCCAAATGATGAAGAAGCTCTTCCCTTCCTTGAGCCAGAATCAGGCAGTCGTCCAAATAAGGATAGATCTGTATTCCTTTTAGCCTTAAGAAAGCCATCACTGGAGCCAGAACTTTCGTGAACACTCTGGGCGCAGTAGATAAGCCAAAGGGCAATGCAGAGAACTGATAGTGAGAAGTCCCAGCTCAAACGCAGATACTTCCTGCAACTTAGTCTGATAGGAACATGAAGGTAAGCCTCCTTGAGATCCAAAGTTACCATCCAATGATCTTTGCCCAGCAGAGGTAAAAGCTGCTGTAACGTCAACATTTTGAACTTGGGAATGTCCAGATAAGTGTTGAGGGTAGATAAATCCAAAATTGGTCTCCACGTGTTCCCCTTCTTTGGTACTAGGAACAGGCGAGAATAAAATCCTAGGCCCACTTCTGGCATAGGGACCGACTGTATGGCCCCTATTTGGAGTAACAGAGAAACTTGCTTGTGAGCCTCTATTCTTTGTTGAGGAGGAACGTCTGGCATGCCTTTGAAAGGAGGCAAGGTATGGAAATAAAACCTGTAACCGTGGTGTATGATATCCAATACCCATCTGTCTTGGGTAATTAAACTCCAATTTTCTTTGAAAAGTGCCAACCTTCCTCCCAAAGGTGCTGCCAGACGAGAAGGCTCTGGCAGCTGAAAAGGTAGGTCCATTGGGTCTGTTTACGAAAGGACTGACCCCTACCCTCACCCGAAGGCTGTGCAGGAGAACTCCCTGTTCTAGGCCTGAAAGAGCCCTGAGCTCTGCCCCTACCACGTCTAGATCTACCCCTAGACTGGGAATCATAAGAAGGATACGTCCACCCCTTAGTAGGCCAATTTCTACTAAACTTTGGAGGCTGGACCTGCAAAAAATCTTTAACCGTCTGCATAGACTTAGCCTTGTCTTCCATTTTCTTTAAAACTGCCTCAACAGGAGGACCAAACAACACGTCAGATTGTAAAGGAGCATCTAAAATCCTTGTTTTAACATGTTCAGACAAATTTTGATCCCTTAGCCAGGCGTGCCTGCGAAGAACTGACCCAGTGGCAGCCACCCTAGACGAGGCCTGTACAGCATCAAAACCACATTGCAAAGAATGCTTACCCACCTGTTCAGAAACATGTACTAAATCTTGCAACTCTTTACAATCAATACCTACTGCCAGAGCATCAACCTTAGACTTCAATTGTGAAAGGAGATAGTTTTGGTATTTCAACATGTGAAACTGGCAATTCAAAGCCCTCATAGCAAGAGTGGAAGTAGTATAAACTTTCTTTCCCCATCTATCCAAGGCCCTAGCCTCTAACTGCAGGAACCGGATTCTTTACAACAGAAGCCTTAACACCTTTAGGCCCCTGGCTAACAGTTTCTGGGTCTGCCCTAGGACTCTTAAAAAGATACTTATGAGCTTCAGGCACCCTGTAATACCTATCCGGCTTAACAGGAGCAGGAGGCAAAGAATCAGGATTAAGAGAAGCCTCTGAAAAAACATCTTCCACTACATCCAAAACAGGAGGTATAGCCAAAGGCCTATGCTGGGGTAAAAACAAAAACTCCCTAAGCCTTTTCCTGGAATCAGAGAAGTCTTGACCTTCCCACTTAAAATGCTCCCTCATGGAATGAAGAGATTCTGAAAAAGAAAAATCCTCAGGAGGAGAAGCAGAAGGAGTAGAATCATCCACATCAGAATCAGAATAAGGAGAGTACTCCTGCAAGTCTTCAGCCGAAGACTCTGATACATCTGAAGCCTGCTCAAAACCCCCCAGCTCAGGCTCCATCCTAGGTCTCTTATCAGGAGGGGGCATAGAACCCCTAATCAAAGTAATCAAATCTTCTGCCATTTTAAGCATATGCTTCTTGGGCACAGTTCCTGAAGAGCTAGGGGTAACACCAACTGAAGCTAAACCTGGCCTGCCCCTGGGAGAAGCCTTTGAAACAGAAGGAGAGGGCCTAGCCACCCTAGGAAGGGAGGGAGTATAGTAACCTGAGAAGCCCCTCAGCCTGACTTGCCTCCTGAGAGGCCACATCTTGCAATAATAAAGTCTCACCCTGGGAACACAAAGAAACCTCCGGTGGAGCCACCGGCTCCACCGACACCTCTAAAGAACCGGCGTCCGGTACAGGCGGTTCTTCTAGCCTAGGCTTAACTCCTTTGTCCTTGCGCTTCTTGAAGAAGCGGGCCGGAGCATCCGGCGGCATTTTATAATTGCACCGCTTCCCAAAGACTAACCTTGCACAATCCAACCTTCTCTTTATAGTGCGTTTATTAAATCTAGCACAAGAGCGACAGCCAACAACGTCGTGCTCAGGCCCTAAGCAAGGAATACACAAAGTATGATAATCTCTATGCGGTATCTGTTTCCCACAAGAAATGCAATTATTGACTTTTTCTGACATCCGGTAAATCACTGAGGCAAGAAAAACTAAAATATTCCCCAACGGGTACTTAGCCAACTTTGAACTCGGTCTGAAACTTCGAAATCGAAAAATCTCAGAACGCCAACCGGCACTTGCAATGCTGCTTCTGCATCGGACCATGCGGCAAAAAAGACTGAGGATATGACGTTGGTCATGCACATTTGTACCCTGACGTCCTGATGTCAGTCAAATGCGCCTTGACCGACGTCAGCCTTATACTTTGATATTCGGGCCAACCGAGGACAGCGGACTACCCAAGTGTAAGGACTGCAGCAATGTGAGATGAAGAACATCACTAGCGTTACCAAGCTATCCGTACTAATAATAAGTATGAAACTGGTACACAGGATACCACAAAGCACAATAACAGGCCCAAGGCCAACGCTTGCACCAGAGTGTGCAAATTAGCTAATTATCTACGAATTAGTAACCTACACTAACAAATGCCAATGCAACAATTGTACTACACTAATATATAAACTTTGAACAAGATTTTAAACAATGTAAGCAAGAAAAAAGTTAACCCTTAGCCAGAGCCAAGAGAAGCACAACCGAACTAGTCGACGCGGCAAACAAGACCTAGGGTTTGTACTGGTGCACTATGGGATACCTGCTTAGTCATGAGCCAACCAGAAGTCTTCGAGCTTATAAATCGGCCGAGTCGAGCAGAGGATCGGCTCCGAACCCATACGTAAAAATGAAGGTGAGATTGGACTACATAACAGCTGACCATATGGATAGAGAAATCCTACCTTCTAAAAGCAATCTATGGTAATATTAACTAAGAAGTTTTGCTGATACTGTGCTTGGATCAGCCAATTGTTTAGGCATTGGTAAACATGGACCCCTCTGTTCTGCAAAACGCAATAAATGGTGCCAGACATTTGGTAATTGGTAAATACTCTGGATGTAGATAAGCCAAATGGTAAAACACAAAATGGATAGTACAGTCCCACTACCAGGAAAAAATAATTTATATAGTCACCATAACGTTCCATGTTTGTAGTCCATCTCGCCCTTCATTCTTACACATGGGTTTGGAGCCGATCCTCAGCTCCGACTCGGCCTATTACAAAGTTCAAAGTCTTCTAGTTGGCTCATGGCTAGGTAGGTACCCCATGGTGCACCAGTATAATCCCCAGGTCTTGTTTGCTGAACTATAGAAACAAAAACTATCCAGTAAGAATAATAAAAGGTCTCTGCCTGATGTGAAAACATTTTTCTGTCTCCAGATCCTTCCAGGAAGGGGGGTGGGTTTGTAAGAATGAAGGGCGAGATGGACTACAAACATGGAACGTTATGGTGAGTACATAACTTCATGTTCTTGTAGTCCTATCTCACCTTCATTCTTATACATGGGACAGCGTCCCTAGCACCTTATTCTTGGGTGGCTCACGGAAAAATACTCCAGAGTACCGTGGAACCAAAGGAGGATCTACCCCTAGAGGTCAAGTCAAATTTGTAATGAGTAATAAAGGTGTGAGGAGTAGCCCAGGTTGCTGCTGCACAAATATCAATTGGAACCCTGGCTTGAAAGGCTGCAGAAGTAGACTGGGACCTTTTAGAATGAGCCTTAATCTTGAACGGTAAAGGCTTTCCATCGGAAGAATAAATGTAGGATATACAACTGGAAATCCAATTCGAAAGGGTCACACTGGAAACTGGGAGACCTAATCTGGAGTCGGAGAAGGATACAAACAACTGGTCTGACTTCCTGAATTCCTTGTTCCGGTGTAGACAGAACAGCAATTGTCTGAATGTCCAACTGATTAAATCTGTATTCTGCTGCGTGGAATGATTAGGAAAGAACACTGGAAGCTCTAAAGTTTGGTTCAAGTTATTATGAGAGCACACCTTAGGGACAAAAGATGGATTTGTGCGAGGAGATGCTCATCTTTGTGGAAAATCAAATAAGGGGGCTTGATAGACAGTGCTTGCAACTCTGATACTAGTCTAGCAGATGTGATGGCCACCAGAAACGAAGTCTTCCAAAACAAACTTCAACAAACACAAATGAGCAGGTTCAAAGGGTGGAGACGTTAATTTGGATAGGATGAAGTTTAGATCCCATGAAGCTACTGGTTCCTGAAAGGAAGGTCTCAGCAAAGTAGCACATTTAAGGACGGTTTTACACAATCTGTGTGACATCAGATTAAGACTCATGTTGACCCAAATGAGAATTTAATATTGCTGCCAAATGAACCCTAACTGTGGCAACAGCAGAACCCTGGTGAAAAAGTTCAGACAAGAATTCTAAAACCACTGGAATGGATGCGGTGTAAGGGTCAACATTCCTTTCCTGGCCCAGATAGAAAACAGTCTCCATTTGCTGGTGTATAACTTTCTAGTGGAGGGTTTGTGAGATGTGAGAATGTGGGTCACAACAGGTGAAAAATCATGAAGCCTGACTAGGGATGGAATTGGAGCAGCCAAGCTGCAAATTGAGGGTGTGGAGGCTGGGATGAAGAGAGCCTGACATGTGCATCAAGAGATCTGGCACTGGGTCCAGAGCCCATGGATCATCTAAGTAGATGAGGCCCAAGAAAGGGGAACCAAACCTGACATGGCCAATAAGGAGTGATGAGAATCTATTTGCTTCTCAACTGTTTCGCTTTCTGAATCACCTTGGATATGAGGAAAGGGCAGGAAATCATAAAGGAGACCTGGGGGGGGGGGCGCCAATCATGAACAAGCGTGTCTCTCGGTGACCCCCCCCCCGGGGGGGGGGGCAAGGGAAAAGTAGCTGGTGCATTTGGAGTTGATCGGACTGGCAAAAAGATCGCAGCACGGCTGTCCCCATCTGTGGAAAATCTGTTCCGCTATTTCCTGCTTCAGAGACCACTCGTGAGGCATCAAGATTGCCCGACTGAGTTTGTCGGCTATCACGTTGGTTGTCCCTGGGATGTGCATTGCCACTAGAAAGCTCTGGGAAGATATCGCCTATTTCCAAATACGAATAGCCTCATGACAAAGGGGTAAGATCTGGTTCCGCCTTGTTTGAGATGCCATACTACTGACATGTTGTCTGACTGTATTACTATCGTTCCAAGAGGAAGAAGATCGTGGAGTACTTGCAACGCCAGAAGCACTGCCCTCATCTCTAGAACACTAACATGCAGGTCAGCCTCATGATCTTGCCATGTGCCTTGAACAGTTCTGCCTAGATAATGCCCCCCCACTCTGAGGCATCCGTGGTCACAATGGCAACGGGATGGCGAGGAAGGAATGGGGTGCCCGTCGTTAGTTGGTTAGGTTGGATCCATCAGCGGACTCTTAAAATGATGTGGTGGGATAGAGGCAGTTCTTGGAAGGACCACTGGGACGATAGGAGCCATTGAAGAATCGGCATGTGTAATCTAGCAAGAGGAACTACCAATATGGAGGCCATGGTTCCTAAGAGTTTCAGCACCATCTTTGTGCCTTGACTTTCCGGAAGGAAGTAGACTAAGGACTTGTATGAGGTTCTGTGCTCTTTCTGCGCCTATAAAAGTCACAAATTGAGAGGGCAATAAGGCAGACTTTTCCCAATTTATAGTAATCCCCAACTGGGCACAAAGTTGGATAGTGGAATCTCTGGTTTGCAGAAGTAGATGCCTGGTGGAGGCGGTCAGGAGCCAGCCAGTTGTCCAGGTACGGAAACACTTGGAATCCTAGATGTCTCAGGGGAGCTGTCACTATTGCCATACACTTGAACACCCTGGGGGCTGTGGTGAGACCAAAGGGTAGAGCACGAAACTGGTAGTGACCGGCTCCCAGCCGGAAGCGTAGATGGCTCCTCGACACTCTGTCCATTTTTATGTGGTAGTATGCATCTTAGTTCTATTGAGCACATCCAAGTGTTTTTCCCAATAGAGGCACTGCAGTATCACCATCCGGAACTTGTCCTTTATGGATTCGTTTAATTTGCTCAGGTCCAAGATGGGCCTCTAGTCCCCTGTACGTTTTGGCACTAAAAAGAATCTTGAGTTCTGAATCCTACCTGGTCTGCGGGACAGTTTGGATAACTCTGTTTCCGAGCAACTTGCTCACTTCTACAGTTGCTTGATCCCTGTGACTGGGTGGAACATGAGGTGGAAGAGAAAAGAGTATAACCTCTGGTGATGATTCTTTGTAACCATTTGTCTTTGGTGATGCTTAAGCCAGGCTTCTGGATACAAAGAGATGCGACCTCCAACTGGCTCCAGAGAAGCACATCCAGGCCCCACATCAGGAACGCTGAAAGGGTCGGCCTTTAAACAAATCGCGGCCTCCCTGGTTTTGTGGTCCTCCGCTGCCTCTAGGGCGACGTCTACCATTTGCTCCTCCTCCAATGCCTCTGAAGGAGTCACCCTGTGCATCTGGGAAAAACCTCTGGGACTTCTTAAACCACATTTTACCACCTCTCTGCCCCTTGAGATATGGTCTAGAGGGGACGGTAAAACGTACTTCCACAGCACAGAGCGTTTTCCCTTCTTGCTCGCACCTAGTGAGTGGTGTGTCTTTTACCTTAGGTCCAAACAAGGAAGAGCCAAAGGGGGTGTTGGTAAAGGTAGACTAACGGCTCCGCAAAATTACACAAGCGCATCCAGGAGTGCCTCCCAAGGGAAACTCCTGAACCCGCTGCCCTGCTCACTCCATCGGCTGCATAAGAAATCAGCCTCATGAAGGAGTTAACAATGGAATTCAAGGTGGACAACTGAGCAGACACCTTATCAGGGACTCCTTCAGTAGATGTACCTTGTAGAGTCTCTCCCAACTCCTTAAGATCGCTCTGAAGCCTTGTAAAATGTGTTAGGTCGTTAAGCGAGCTCAGAGTGAATGCAGCTGATGAAAAGATATGCTTCCTGTATCTATCCATCGTTTGAGACACCTTGTTCGGCAGATGGACAGATGAAGTCTCCGCTACTTCCTTCGTGGCCACCGCATCTACAGGAACACCCTTGGACAAAAATTCCTTCTCCTTGGGGGCTGACAAAAATTTATTGGGTCTCCTGGGGACTGCCTCCATGGCATCAGGAGTCTCCCACACATTTTGACTAAAGTTCTAGAAGTTTATAGAAAGGTGGAGACACCCAAGAGGCTGAAGGTTGAGACCCGAAAGCCTTTAGGTACGCTGACTCCTCATCAGAAGGTGTAACAATGGGCCAGCCGCACCTCTGCTTAAGGATCCCCAAGATGTCTACAATAAGATGTCTACAAAGGAGACCTCAGAGGACGACTTGGGGGACCCTTCTGACTCAGAGGTTGGTGTCAGAGGCAAGAGACTCATCCTGGGAGTCTACATGCTTCCTCTTGCATGTCCTCTTCCGAAGGGGCTCCTCAGAAGGATATTCCGGGGAGGTCTCGGAAGAGTGGGGGCCACCAGCCAGGGGGGGGGGGCTCCAGAAACTGCGGGTCTCTGCTGTCAAGAGAGGGAGTAGGTGCTGAGACTGAGGTTGATGCCCAAGGGGGAAGAGTGTCAGTACCCCTGGGTGGAGCTGATGAGTGGGACAGCACACACTGCATCATCTCGAAGGCCAACCCCTCTGGCTCTGAAGACCTCCTTGGCTCCGAGGAAGTCTTCGGCTCAGAGATAGATGTAGGGTCAGAGCTCATCCTAGCTGACGCACTGAGGGAGAGACTCAGAGGTCTAGGTCCAAGCGTCCCTGTCGTGGCAGACTGGAGAGCTTCGGCTCCTAGACACCCCGGACGGCATCGAAGGTGTCAGAGCAGATCTCTGCTCAGACAGCGTCGGGGGAGCTGGAACAGAGGGTTCCACAACCAGCAGTATAGGCTCCTGGAAGACAGTGTGGGAGACCTGGACCTCTAAGATAGGAGACCTTAAAGTTGGGAGACAGGCAATGGATCTCTGGACCGGCTCCGATGTTTGCTATCAGTAGTCAGCTCCAAAATGCATGGGGTAGACACGAGTCATAGCATCAATGGCCTAGATCAGTTCCAAGATCAGTGGAGCCAAGGAGGAAGAAGTCTTGTCTGGTTTCAAAGGTTTAGGAGGCGGTTCTGAAGCACTGGATGGCACCAGGGAATGCCTCTTGGAAGGTTTAGCCTTTTCATTTTTAGATGCATGAGATTTGGAGGAAGGCAAACGAGCCAAGTCTTCCTCGAAAGAAGGCTTAAGGAGACCTTTTAATATGTTTGTTCTTCCGCTCCCGTAAGACCCTGGCACTGAAAGAATGGCAAAACAAATGTTTTTTGCAGATGTATGGCACCGAGGCAATACATACAATTACTGTGGCTGTCAGTAAGACATTTTCTGAGAGCATTTTACACATTTCTTAAACCTAGACGGTTTATGATCTTTTGCCTCTTTAGACATGGTACGGAGATGGAGAAAATGACAACCCAAACACGAGGACGAGGTTCTCTAACTTAAACGGGCCTAGCCCTGACCGCACTAAGTCACACCACAAGGACTAGGTCCTCCAACTCAAACGGGCCTAGGCCTTGGCAGAGAAAGAGAAAACTAGGTCCTCTAACTTAAATGGACCTAGAAAAGGAATGACTAAGGTCAGAAAATGCCAAATGTACTGCACAAAGTATGGGCCAGAAGATGTCTAAGTGGAACTTCAAATTCTAGGACGTAGAACCAAAAAGGGTTGGAAATATCAAAGAACCTGTCCACTAAATAGCTGAATATCCAATTAATATCTAGGCAGAAATAGTCTAATGCTAACTCACTAAACAACACTGTACACGGAAAGGTTAAACTGCGCACAAACACGCACCTCAACAGCAAGCACTAAATATTTAAGCAATAACTATTAAACTAATGAACTACCAAACTCTAAGTTAATAAGCACAGCAATTAACAAGGGGCAAAAACACCCACTAAATAGAACAAACTGGCACACAGGATACCAAAAAGAACAAGTCCAAAGGCCAACCAGTTCAACAATAGTTATCTAAAGCGAAGAAAGAAAGAAAACACTTCAGCAAGACTGAAACTACTCTAACGATTGTTAAACACTAGCAAAAGCCATATAACTTGAAAAGTTAAACTAATACAGAAAAAATAGCAAAATGTGTTAAAACTTAGCCACGGCCAAGAAAAAGCAAATCTGAACTTGTCGACACGGCAAACGAGATCTGGGAATTATACTGGTGCACCATGGAATACATACCCACGAGCCAACTAGAAGACTTTGAAGGCTTTGTGATAGGCAGAGTTGCAGCAGAGGATCGGCTCCAAACCCATGTGAAAGAATGAAGGCGAGATAGTACTACAGATCATCATAAATTTCCTGTGTTCCTGCAAAACAGGAACACAGAGATAGGCATCCTTAAAATCCAGTCACCATCCAGGCCTTGGGGAAAGTTTTTAAGAGTTAACATTTTGAAACTTTGGATTACCATCAATTTGAGCCTCCGATCCAGAATGGGCCTCCAGTTTCCTTCCTTCTAGGAGACCAGGAGAAGGCAATATTAAACCTGGTCCCTCTCTCCTGGAGGGACTAGTTAAGACTGCCCTTGCTGTAACAGGTCCTACGAGAGAGGAGGGACCGGTTCCCTTTGCAATTCTGACATATGGGAATGCCTGGAAAGAGGAGGAAGTTTCCAAACCTGAAGGGAATAACCCTTTTTTAAAAAAAAAAAAAGTTAGGTTAAAATCACTAGTACCCATATGTCTTGTGACTTATTCCCAATGACTGGAGAAACAAGTCCTCCTAGAACGGAAGAGGGTGATGTGGGGACGGTGGGAGAGATCAAGCACAATCACAGCAGCTCCTTGGAAGGGGGAAGAGTCTTTAGGTCAGCAAGGTCTAGTATGCAGACTGATCTTGCCAATGTAGTCCCCTCTAGAGGCGTTTTTTTTTTTGCTCAAGTGGAAAAGGACAAAACTTATCAGGACAGTTATTGTATCCAGAAATAGGGGGAAGTGTACAACTCAACATCTGTTCCCAGTTTTGTTCAGTCCCCTAAACACCTCCTGTTTCTTGTCAGATGACGTGGTAGCCACCCTGAATAATGAATCCAAAGCATCACAGCCACATTTTAGTGAGTGTCTGGACACTTACAGGTGTTGCACAATTCTTGGATGTCCTTATCTCTTATCCAGTATCCCCACTGCCTTAAGCTTTACTTTGTTCCTACATTTTCTCAAGGTATTTAAGCATATGGACTTGGCAATTAAGAACTCTCATGGACTGAGGTCTAGGTTTTCCTGCCAAATCAGTCAATAGGTCTACTCTCCCTATCAGATGGCAAGGGATTTTTGGATGCATATCCAGATGATCCCTTAGACATGAAGTCCAACAAAGTCTTGTTCCAGGCCGACTAGAGCCTTTGGTGAGGTCTGGGCTGCCTAAGCCAGAAACTTGGGCAGCACTGGTTGAAGCAAACCTACAAGTTGTCTAGGCTTTGGGACTTCTGGATTTGGGGATGGCTGCAACCTTGTTCCAGTTTCAAGTAGTTCTTAGTCATCGCTAAAGGGAACCAGTCTTCACCCTTTGTCACCAGCACCCAAGTTTAGAGGCAGTGGCTTCAGACCCAACAAACCGGTGTCAGAAGGAGAGGACTAGGCTGAAATTATGTCAGCCTCTGGGGGGGGGGGGTCACACATGACACATACTTGAGCGTCAGACAAGGAGGCTGCAAAGGTGTCTCACTGGAAGTGATCTCTAAACAAAGTGAGGAGTGACACAGAAAAAGTCAGACTCCCTGCATATTATTCCCAGTCATAAGTTGATCTTTACTTTTTTTTTTTGGGACAATGGTCTGGGGACTTGCTGGAAGTCATAGCATACAAAGGTCTAGCCCTACCTGACTAGATGCTGTTGTAAGGAATCAGCCCTAGGTAGGAGTGAAGTGTTCAAAGGGGATTGGTTTCCTCACAAAAGGCATATACAATTTTTGATTATGCTTGAGGTTATAAAGATCACCAATGGGGTACTTGCGGGCCTTGGAAAGGCTCTGGTAATGCCACATACACAAGTCCCAAGACTCAGGACTGCAACATTTACCATGAATATCCAATGTTGTCTGGGCCCAAAGGGAGTCATCTTTCTCTTGTCCCCAGTCGTGAACAGAACCCTTGGGATCAGAGGAAAATTCAGGAATTTCCACTTCCGTAAGATTGACAGGGCTCCAGTTCTGAAAGCCTCTGGGCATGGAACTAGTAATCTGTTGGTCACGTAGTTTGCTACTGTATTCGTCTCCGATGAAATGAACACCGCCTGGAGGAGGTTGTGTTGAATGGCCATCACAAAGGCAGTCTTGGCAAGTCTGCAGAAGACTTTCACTCCGTGTGTTGAAGTACCTCATTACAGTAGCGTTGTTGGAGAGGATGTGAAAAGTTCCTTGAGACCAAAGACTCAAGGGCCAGGATTTGGGCTTTTAACATGTGTTTTTCCCTGCCTTGCCAAACACCCTGGTCTTGTACCAAACATGCCAGATCTGAAACACAAGTACATTTCCTAACAAGGGGAAGGAATGAGAAAAAAAAAAAAAGGCTCTCCTTGACTGAGTGATATCGGGGTTGAATCCCCCAAAGAATTCCTTTCTTGAAGGTGAAGAGAGGAATTGGAAAGTTTAGGAGGTGGCAGTATTATGTGCAAGTAGTCTTGTGATTCCAGTGGAGTCTGGCAAAAGGCATCATTTATATGACTGAAGCCATATACCCCCCCAAGTTCTCCAATAGGATACATCTGATCAAGTGTAGGAAACGGCATCAGCCAACAATGCAGATAGACTGACAGAAGCGAAGATTTTGTATTTAGTCTGGCAGCAAGATGGCCCTGATGATCTCGCGCTCCATCCATTTATGTACCCCTACACCCATTGGCTTAGATCACGTGCTAGACATACAAGCACATGGAATGTTTTTGGCTTTGGTACACCAGACAGCAAAATAACCCATTAATACTGGAATACTGCAACAGTAATTTAAGGCAGACCACCTTGAGATGCAGAACAGGCAGGTCTTGAAGCCTGGAGAACGTATTTCTGGGGTAAATATGTATATCCTGGAGCCTACAGAAAACCATTACCAGAGCATATGAGCAAAGCATTTGGTTAATACTCATGGAGAGCTGTAGTCCTAAGAGAAACAAATTAAAATTAAATTGTAAAGGGGATATGAAGATATGCAGACAAAATGCTCTCTTTCTTGGGACCAAGAATCTTGAATAAAACCCTTTCTGCTGCTCGGAGTCAACTCTATAGTTCCACCATAGAACAGGTAATACCACATATTCTTGGTTTGGTGGCACTTGCAGAATACTTGCATAAGTAGGAGGAAGAAGAAAGTTTGTAGCCTCCCTCTAGGATGTTGACACTAGTTTAAAGTTACAAGTCACCATACAGAAGGGAATGAGAAAATTTCCTTTATGAGGAAGGAGAAGAGAGGCCCAAGATAAAGAACTACAAAACTGGCTGATCTGGAAGGATTCTTTCTCCTGTCCCAAAGTTCTCTCAGATTTTTAGACTTAACTTCAACAGCAGCGGGGACAGATGCTCTCTCTATCCAGAGAGACCCAGCAAGTTGGACTCAACATTGTCTGGTAAAGATTGCAATCTTCAACCAAGAGTACCTTAATACACCCATAAGCCATAACTCTGTAAAGATGCACCTGTAGCACAGCCGTATTTAATGGTGTCTGACACCTGGAAGGTAGAGTTGAGCAAATACTACACAGAAGCTTTACAGCCTAAGGCATGTCTGACAGTATTTATGTCTCACAATATAAAGATCCTTGATCAGATGGGCTTGACACTTTATGGCAATGAACTTGTGTAGGAGAAATGTACATTTTTTTTTTTTTTTTACATCTAGCCATAGCCCTGCTCTCGTTAGGTAAAGCACTGGAAGACAGAAGCAGCCTGGTGAGGCCAGTCAAGTGTTATAGAAATCACTGCTGTGTCTGAAAGTTTTTGTAAAGGAATTAAGAGTCGAATCATATAGAATGCATCAAATTAGAGTGCCGGAGGGTGAGGTTTTGGGTTTAAAGAAGCTGCAAACTTCTCAAAGCCTCTAATCAGAAACCTGCTTACTCTATTGCAAATCCTGCATAGTTTTCAAGACAGTTTCCAAAAGAAGGCTCCTCTAGGTGGAGTCTGGAGACATCTGTTGAGCATAATATTGAAGCATCACAGCAGGCGTGTCAAATGGATTCCCTCTAGAATTATTTAACACTGCAATTGACGAAATGGATTTATGTATTGTAGATCAGAAACCTGTTTGCATTCTGAAAGACATGGGTACAGCAACTGTATGTTGCAAGCTCATGGTAGAAACATCTCTACGCTTGCTTTGCTGCAAAGTTGTGTAATGAATACAACCTTGTTTGTGGGACTGTACAGATCAAATCATGGGTATGAAGCACTGTAAAACTGCGAGGATGTAGCAACACTGACAGGTCCTGAATGAATGCAAGTTTGTCAAGAAAATGAAATATGAATGGAAGGAATTTTCCAGAATATTTTCCCCACTCTATTAGCATGAATAGTTCTGCCACATTAGTCTACTTTTACTTCAGATTAGACTGACAGCAAATCTAATGTCTTGCTTCAAACTGCTGTGTGACTGATGGTAATACGGACGTTTCTCCCCGGGCCACCACTGAAAATTGGCTTTGTTCAGGAGTGGGACTTTCCCGGTAAACAAATGAATACATAAAATAAGGTTCTTAACAGGACCCCCATCCTCAGACCTGAAAACCAAAATTAGAATGGATTGGGGATTATAGTTTACATCAGGTTCAGAATATGGTTCTACACAGAAGAGTAATCCCTCTCTCCCCCCGACGGGGGGACTTTAAGGACAATGGTCATTGGGAAAAGTCATTACTTCTGTGGATCAGTAAGAAATGAAGGGGCAGAAGGCAAGTTATTTTATTTTTTTTTTATCTTTTTCTTGGAAGCATCAGAAAGGACAGGGAGGAACAGACTCAAGGGTGCAAGGAACAGTCAGCCTAAAACATGAGGTACGCCCTCATGTCTCTCAAAGTGCCATGTTTCTCCTTCTCAGCCAAACAGATCGTGGCTTAATACTAACCCTCCTCAACATCCAACAGGGTCATGACACTATGAACAGCTGATAACATTGGCTAGTCTGAGGGCCGTTTAATTGCCACAGTGATGTCCAGGTCTGAATGAACAGAAGCTTCTGGCTTCTACTTTACACTTTCTCAGCTGAGGGCAGTCCAACTTGGTACACTTGCAGGCCATCCTACTCTGCAAGAGCTTGATTCTCTGGTTTATGGCAAAGTTTGAGGGAAGGCTCCTTAAGGTTTAAGGAACAAGGCTGACAAATGGAACACTGCTTATTGCTGACTGGGTCCAAAGCAGAACATTTACAGTGACTACATGCCCTACCATTGTCACAATTTATTTTTAGTTGAAATGAGAACCCCCCCCCCCTAGTATTTAGTCAAAAAATTAAAGAGGAACCCTCCCCAACTGGGATACTCCGACACACGCCAAAGGGCAGCTGCATTCAAACCTTAATTTTTTTCAGCATATCGTGAACTCTTGCATTACCAATGTGTCTGTACCAAAGTGGTTATTTTATAATTTGTCATACCCAAAAATATCCTGAAAGGAGGCTGCCATAGGTAGCACAATTATAGTCACTACTTTTTGCATCTCTGATCCAAAAGGCAAAAATCTGGACAGCCTAGAGATATTTTTGGTCTGTTACTCAAAACCTGCAGTTCCTGGTAAATTAACAGAGGACTGAAGTCACTAAATAAATGACGTACATTTGTTTCAAACTTCATATCCCTCAGGAAATGCAAGCTAACAAATCCTGTTATTCCAGCAACTTTCTATGAGCAATATTTAAAATCTGCTCCTATTTTTGGGCCTTTGCACCCCCCCCCCACCCCATTTCAGCCTTTGTCCAAATTTTTTTGTGCTACTAGATTGAAAGGTATGCTCCCTGATGTTATTTTTTTTAAGACAGACAAACCCCTATCAGAGGACTTAGGGTGGTTCACTATATGCTTACAAAAATACTGAGAAAACTGCTTGCTTTTGGATGTTGGCATCAATCTGCATTTTTCATTAACTTGCTTCCTTTGATTTTTTTTTTTTTTTTTTTTTTTTACTAGGGACCTTCACTGATGCAGAATTTTAAGCAGTGTTTAAAATGACAGGCTAAACTGTAGCGAAGCTAAAGAGTTATGTACTTACCATAACTTGGCATCTGTGTTAACCTATGTAGTCATTGTTCACAGAAGGGTCTTGGATCAAACTAAGACTCAAGCTCCTCCCTCTCCCATACTCTGCTGCCCTCTAACCCTCAGAGAAAGTTCGCTAACAAAAGCTAGAAAAGCTAATCAAAAATAGAAAGAAGTCCTAATCACAACTCCCCAAATTCCCCAGAAAAAAACAAGGAAGGGGGATGGTGGGAGGGAAATACGACCAATGACATAGGATAACAGATGGCAAGTTGTGGTAAGTACATAATTCTAGCTGTTATCCAAGTCATTATTCCTCACAGAAGGGTCAGACTCTCCAGCTACCATACACCCTGGGAGGTAGCAAGGAGCTCCTGGAAACCAAATCCAGCTTGTAATGAAATAAAGGTGAGAGGATTAGATCAAGTGGCAGCAGCACAAATGTCATCAGTAGAGTATCCACGGACATAGAAGAGAGAGTCCCAGTTCTTCCCGGAATGTCAAGATGCCTATTGTCGCAGAATGCTGAAATGCAGCTAGAGAGCCACTTAAAGAGAGAGTCCCCTTAGAAATCAGGAGGCAATGTCTGTTTGGGGGAAAAAGCCACAAAGCTGATCTGATTTGAAAAACTATTTGGTCCTATGTAGATAAAATCGTAATTGCCTGTGCACATCCACAGTATGTAGAATGTACTCTCCTTTTCCAATTATTCCAACAAAGAACACTGGCAACTGAAATATATTGATTTAGATTGGATTCGGAGGCAACCTTGGGGAAAAATGAGGGATTCGTCCCGAGATATTCCGTCCTCGTGAAAGAACATATACGGAGGATCAATGGAAAGAACTTGCAATTCGGAAACCCTCCTAGCCGAAGTTATGGCTACTAGGAAGGCAGTTTTCCATGACAAGAATTTGAAATTGCATGAACTGGCAAGTTCAAAAGGACTCCTTAGTGATTGCAGCACTAAGGTCAAGTCCCAAGGAGGTGACTTAACAGGCGGTCTTGGAAAACGCCCTTCATGAACGCTTTGCAAAGTCCGGAAGAGAACGTAGGTAGGCTCATTGTTTTCATGAAAATTAGAAATTGCCGCCAATTTGAATTTAGAGAAACTTGCCCCTGCCTGGAAAAGTGAGGACAAAAACATATCTGAAAACTGCAAAAAAGGATCCAGATTCCTGCTCTTAGCCCATACAGAAAAAACCTTTTCCATTCACTAGTACAAACCTTTCTACTGGAGGATTTCTGGGAGGCTAGGATAATATGCCTGATGGGGATGTCAGCCTGGACTGTTTCAAGACTACCGGAATTGGAGGAACCATGCGATTAGATGAAAGGTCTGAAATATGGGAAATATGGGAGATATAGGAGATCACATCCTGAAGAGGATCCAGTACCCAGGGAGAATACTTTAGATGACACCTGATGAAGGGGAATCCAGCACTAAGCTCTTAGGCTTAATCATAGACGATCAGTTTAAATTTGACTTGCATGTTAACATCAGAAAGACTCTAAACTAGGGTGCTCCTTTACCGTAACAAAATTCCTTACCTCTGAAGCCAAGATTACACTCTCAAATTCTCACAAATCTTAACTCAGCACTCCTGACCAAACTCGAATCTACCCAATACAAGGTAGCTAGATTTGCTGCCCAACAAGCCTACAAATACCATCACACTAACACCTAAACTGGCTTAATACCCCACCAGCTTCTCTCTCTGCTCCAGATCATCCATTCTTATCCTATATCAGCCTTCTTACTGCCCAACACTACCCCCTCATCTCCCACTATTCTCCCTCCAGACCTCCCCGAAGCTCTAACCAAGACTTGCTACAAATCTACAAACCAGTCTAAATTTGGACGCAACATGTACAGCTATCGCCCTATTGCCTGGAATAGGCTCCCATTAGAAATCAGGACCCGTACACATCCTAAAATTTAAGACTGCCACCAAAGAGCACTTAAAGTCACTGGTCCTGCCACTGCACTCTCCCCCTCCTTAAACATCTCCTACATACCATACCTTAAACTACTTTCTGCCCTTAACTCACTCTTCTCTCTAGCTCTCTCTAATCTTCTTTGACTACTCTTTCTACAGTCTTCTAAAATCTATTAAGCAAATCAGCTCAGAGAAACATTCTATTGTAATAGTCTTGCCTTCATGCAACTACATTATGATAAAAATGGATGTAACCACTTACTCTAAAAACTATATTCACCTTAATGACATTTTCTTTTTATATATCTTGAAATAGTTTTGCTATACTCCTGATTGACACTGTATAACAATGCATTGCTACTTAATGCCTAGTACTAATCCTGTAACATTGCTGTTTAATGCTAACTTATAATGAAAATTGTATATGATGGAGCTTTTCTCCCCGGGCCTCCAATGAAAAAGGGCTCTTCAGCACAGTCTGACAATCCTGGTCAACAAACAAACCACAGTTGATGAAGTCAGAAAGGGGCAATGAGTATCGGGGATTTCCTCAGGTGTTGCACTTTCTGCAAAACCTTGGGAATAACAGGTACAAGAGGGTAAGTGTAAAGGAGACCAGGAGGCAGAGTGTGAACTAGAGCATCCCTCGGTGAGTTCCGTGGGGGGCGGGTAAAGTACATGTTGCATTTGTGGCTGGTTGGGGAGGCAGACAGGTCGCAGCATGGCTGACCCCAGCAGCTGAAAATTTGCTTTGCCATAATGGGATTGAGGGACCACTAATGAGGACTCGAGATGGATCTGTTGAGTTTGTCGGCAAACACCAAGTCTCCAGGTATATGGAGAGTCCAAGTGCCTCTTCCTACACTTTATCTTAAGAGGCCCCCCCCCCCCCCAGTAGGGGACTCTGGGGAAGACAAATGCAGGGACCCTGTGTGGGAAAGAAATCCCCTGAAGGCTAGAACGGGAGGGCTGACCCTGGACAGAAGGTCACACCACCCAGAAGGCAGAGGGGGCAGGGATTGATAGAGGGGTGGGAGATTTAGCTCTAGCCCTGGAAAAGGCCCTCTACTCCCATAAAGGTAGTCTGGCTGGAAGCAGTCTCGTCCCCTGGAGAGAACGGGTGACCCCTGATGCAGCACCATGGCCTCCTGGAGAGAACGGGTGACCCCTGATGCAGCACCATGGCCTCCAGATAATAGTGGTCCAGAGCTATTGAAGGCCAATGCCCCCAGGGGAAGACATCGGTCTTAAAAACCTGGACCCAACACCATGGAGCTGGTGCTGGCCACTCTGGCAAGGGGACCACTCTGAACTAAAGGCAGGAGAATAAAGCCTGACCAGGGACCCTGACTAGACCCCTTTGGGATCCGACTGTGGGTATCTGGGTCCTGAGATTTCAAAGTCCCTTGGGTTGGAAGAGAACAGAGTTGGAACTGGGGAGGCTCCCCTAGCCAGATGGGCTGGAGATGCCAGAAGCCCCAGCTCTATTTAGGCTTTGAGAAAGCTCATCATCCTGTCTATATATCAGAATGCAACAAACTCCTGGACGATCCGGAGGAAATGGAAGAGTGGGTAGACTTGGCTGGAGACCCCAACGGTCCGTGCCAGTGATCCGGAGTTTGGCTAAGGGGCCTAGGATTAGACTGGAAAAACTGCCTAGAAGAACTAGGCGAAGCTTCAATAACTATGGGTAGCTAACAAGCCTGTCGAATCAGACAGCCTAGCAGAAGGAACAAATCTGATCCGAAGACGGCCTAGTCTTACTGGATCCAAGGCGGCCTTTTGAACTAGCAGAAGAATTTAAAAACTTCCAATATGAAGATCTCTGATCAAAGATAGCCAGGGCTGGAGTCTGATCCAGGGATCTAGGATCAGACAGCCTCAGCCTTTTACAAGCTACCAGTGGCATGGAAGGGGACTTGCTCCTGCAGGTCAGAAGAGGAAGCCTAGAGGGGGAAACAAAAGGACTCTCCTGCACCATACCTTTTAACAGCAGCTTGTTTCAGCGCTCCGCTAAAGCCCTGGGGCTGAATGTGGCACAAATGTCACATTCAACTTCCAGGTGAGGAGCTCCTAAACAATACAGCCACTCCTCACGAAAGTCAGAATTGGGCATCTTCTGACTGTACGAGGAGCATTTTTTTAAAACCAGAGGGCTGTCCAGACAATTTAAAACAGACCCCCAACACCAATAGGGGCATTAAGAGTGCCAAACATGGACTAACAGGGGAAACCACACACAACTAGCAAATCTAAGGGAGGGGAGGAAACACTAACAGTAATTACACTACAGAAACTAAACCTATCAAGACAACCTAAACTAAGACAACAAAAACTAAACCTATCAAGACAACCTAAACTAAGACAACAAAAAGTCAAGTTAAACTCAAGTACTTGGCGGAAGCAATGGACCATGTTCGTAGCAAACAGGATCTGAGGGTTAGAGGCCAGTAGGGGATTATGGGAGAGGGAGGCGCTTGAGCCTAGTCTGTGCTACGCTGCTGGTACGGATCAGATTTGGATCCAAGACCCTTCTGTGAGGAATAATGACAAAGACATCAGATTTGCTCTTTTCAAAGCAACTGTAGTTCAGTGTTGTGTGAGAAACCTGACCTCTGTGATAAGTGTTAATTGGCCTGTGCATGTCTGCATTTCATTCACAATTTTTAATACAGTAGCGAGAATTATTTTTTTGCCCCAAATAAATGACTTCAACACTGTACGCAATGCAAAACACTAACAAAACGCTGTAGAAAAAAAGTGCACCACACAATGAAAAAGCATAAGATGAAAATATTCTGTTTTTGTTAGTGTGACTAAAGCCAATTTGTAATAAACCTGTTTTTTTTTTTTTTTGTTCAGTAGCATATGAAAATCAGCCTGAAAAAGCCTTGCTTTTATTCAAATTCCAGGCTATGCTATTTATTCAAGATGTAATGCTGGCAATCCGACTGATAAGGCACGTCAAAATGTCAATGTTCAACAGACAGCTTTCTTAACTACTCTAATTAGAGGCATTAGATCCAATTATTTCAGCACCACTCAGCCTTCATGATGCAACAGATGACCAGAAACAAAAGGCAAATGGAAACTGGTTCAAACATAAAAAAACAAATGGAATAGTTAAATGACACTATGTAACATTAGTGTTGGATTACAGGGAAAAATACTTTTTGGAATGAAAAATGTTTGGGTGGAGGTCTCTTAAGTACAGTTTTGCATTCTTGTACTTGGGCAATACAGCAGCCATCTATCATGAAGGGAAGGCACCCAAGTTTCTGTATGCTGGCTGAACATATGGTACCGTTGGCAGAATACTCCCCATATGTAATCAATAAAACACTCCCCATATGTAATCAATAAAACAGCAATCAAGGAAGGACATTTTTAAAGATAAAAGCAAGACTGAAAACAGATCTCATCTGGACAACTGTAGTATTCAAAATCAGTACCTAATAAAATGTTCTACAACAAAGCTTCTATGGCGTTTTTCAGTTAACAAGGCACATCAGTCAAACCTTAATGCAAAGCAACCAAGGTCTAGGCTCTTCAGGACCATGATACACACCCAAATGAACTACACAATTGGCCTTCACAGCTTGAGTACACCAAAAGAATCCAAACCAAGGAAATTTCATAAATCAACATTTTTATTGTCCTATGAACTGAACAGAAGTCGTCTACGTGGTAACAACTATTTCAAAAGTCAGGTTCAAACAGTCAACTGTGTGGCCTTATGGTTGGCCATTTTCCTTTTTAAAAACTTCGCAAATATGTTACAAATTCATTACGATTACATCACATAAAAGTCAAAGAAAGAAATGGGAAAGACTGACACGGATTAAAAGAAACTAGAAGAGAGTCATCATTCCAACTAATCTAAGCTTCTCCCATTTTTGGTTATTAAAAACATTATCTAAAAAAGTTCTGAGTATGCGCTCCTGACAAAAGGAGAACTGGAACTTGGAAATGACCATTTCTTGCACTAGTCACTAGGGAAGCAGATGCCAGTTCACTCACTCGCGTGGAATTTCTTGGAATACATAGATTACCTGGTATTTTTACATTCCGCACTTAAGTGTACAACTAGTCCAAACAAGGGAATATCAAGTCCAGGACAAGACTGCCCAAGAAAGTCAGGCGAAAAAACGCTTGTGGTAAGATGCATCGCGACCAATAAACCTACACAAGTCTAATCAGCCTATTCCCTGCTCCCCGCTCCCACTTAATAGCCTTGGTAAATCAAAGTATAAAGCACAAGCCATTACAGCACTCTTTCTTGGGTATAACACTGCAAGACAAATGCAGTACTATTCACATTGGCTTTTAAGTAATTTCAGTGTCAGTGACTACTTACATAGAGACTACTGAGCAGACCTGTGCCTGACTTACCTAAAGAAAATAGTACATGGTTTGGAGACTGCACCTGCCAAAGAATTGAAGTACCTGGAAATCCCTGCATACAAAGCATAAACATGTAATCAAACCCTCTTCTACAGACTATGACTAACTGCTGAATTTGCAAGAAAAAGGATAATTAAAAACTGTAAAAGTACATTATGCACTCCATTCTTCCCGTGAGGCAGACTCCAAACTGGACATATAAATTTGGTCACATCTAGGCTAAAGTATAGAAAAGGAAAGCCTTTCATACCCATTCAGATGAACTAAGTGACAAACTACACAGATCCTATAACTAGAGTCCATGAAATTCTTGCCTCTGACGTTCCCCCACCCCTGCAAACGCACAGTCCAAGCTCATTCTACTGGCCAGCTGCTGAGATTTGGCAAGTTGCTAATGAGAAAAAACAAGAGACCAATTACCAAGGTGCATCTACATTTAACCAAGGGTTTTGATTAACAGGGTACATAGAACAAAGCTTAAATTCACAAACCAACAGCTATACAAATCTTGTAATTGGGTATACTCCAAAAAATAAGGCAGGTAATGTCCTTTACACAAGGGAGAATATACCACATCACAAAACAGAACTCATTTGATTTCAGCTTATGCAGCTAAAAAAAAAAAAAAAAACTGTGTCCTTCCTGTCCAGGCATTACACCACCACCTTTTTGGGAGGCGGCAAAAACTTGACATTTCTCAAACTGCACTCTGAAACCTTTACAAATCTGTAAGAAGTTGACTGTCCTTATAGGGCACTGAAAGTGAAGTATACAAAGCCATTTACATAACCTATAAACAAATCTGCAAAAAAAACAAGCCATTTCACAATTCAGGAGGTAGGAGCACATTTACAGAGTATCCCAGCACTGGTGAACTGCAGCAGTCAATTTGAAACAAGGGGACTTTCAAGTTACAGAGCAAACAACCAAATAAAAAATAATGCAATTAAAGTTTATTTAACAAAATGGAAAAGATTACATCTTTTATCCAATGAAAAATGCTGTATTCTGTAGAAATTACCCAGTATGCCTATTCTTCTAAAGCAAATATGCTCATCAACCCACAGCATTAAGTTGACGGACATGCCTCTGCTTCATATAAATGGGCCACACTGTGCATTATCCCCCCCACCCCACCCGCCCAGACTGAACCTGCCACACGCACCCAAACACTGGTTTGAGATTTTTGTCTTTTCACTGAACTGGAGAACTTGAACTCTTCAGACCCCAAAAAACCTGATGGTTGAGCTGGTCTTCCCAAGTCCATTCCCTTTAAACGCTGCTGGCAATAGGCTGTGAAAGAAATAAAACAAGTGAATCGTTACTTTAAAAATGACAAAGGCAGGCCTTGGACTACACAAAATTACAAGCAACTGCACAGAAATCAAGCAAATAAGGTATGTCCACTGTCAAAATTTCTTCCACACTATTACGGAGACATCAAAAACTGAATCTACATATTAAACTAGCCAGGTTCAAATTTAAGGAAAGCCACCTTCCAATGCAGACAACCTTATCCAAAAGCCAACCCCTCCATGTAATTTAACAAGTCTTTCAATACACATTTTTTTCTCCTACAGCACATCAGGTTTCTGCTTTTTTGTTTTTAAGACAGTCTTCAAGTTAATAGCTCAAACAAACTTTTCCAAATTTTTCTAGATCTTTATATGAAAAGAGGGGCCCAATTCTATTGCAATACTACATAAACTTACCAGTAATCAATTCTGGCCAGTAAAAGTACCATTTTTAAACCACGTGACTGAAGCCAAACGAGAGCTGCCATTTATTAACAGTGGTATATGTCAGGACTTAACAGTCTAAATTTAGCCAGCCTAATGGCGTATAGAAATACTTTGACAGATGACCACAGTTTGATTACAATCTCTGGTGAATTGTACTGGCATAAACTATGGGTAGGGATGAGGTTAGTTTCCCAGCTGGCTTTGCCCAACATTCTTGGAAGGGTGTGCAAGCATGGACTGCTGGAGCACTAGGCAGTCCCTGTGGTAATGGGTACTTTCTACCAGGGGACAGATCACGGCTGAAACTGAAAATGCTAGTTTGCCAAGATGTTGGGAGATTGCACAACATTCCTCCCCATGTCTGCCCAGATGACCTCCCCATAGCAGATTTATAGAAACCCCCAAACTGCCTGGCAATAAAGGTGGCCATGTAGTACTGGGGAAACTTGATGGTAGGAGGGCAGTGGGGAGAAGGAAGCAGGAAAAAGTACATTTTTGAGCAGATCACAGTTGCAGTAGTCACTACTGGGATTTCAGTTGCACAGCATCCAGTCTGGCTACGAGTTAAGTACCCTTCCTAGGCAGATCAGTCTTCTCCCTGATGGGGCCTTAATACGAGCATCTAGATGTGAGTAAATGTGCACGTCCATGGTCCAACAATGTGCGACTGCTGCAGCAAGAACGGGGACAGTGTTTAAACCAAAGAGTAGGTAGATGCCACCCCACCCAAATCAAGAATTTTCTGTCCTGTACATGAAAGGGAATGTACATAATATCCTTTAGACCCATCATGAACGTTTTTGGATTTAAAGGAAAAGAGAATGCCACCATTTTGAATAACAAATACTTGGTTAATCTGGACAAGTCCAGAATGGGTTTCAGAAGACAGCTTTCCTGGAACTAGAAGTGCCTGGAGCAGAAGACTTCCTGTCTCTGCTGTCTTCTATGACTGTTACACAGTGAGATGCAGTATGGGGGTGACCAAGAGGGCCTTGTTTTTCTGCATCCTCTTGTTGCCGGGATTTGAACCCTTTGTTATGTCCAAAAGCCATTTTTCTGAAGTAATATTTTGCAACTCGTCAGACATGTGGAAAGCTTTCCTCACTTGTAAAGGGAGCCTGGGGCTGGAGGGAGGGGTCTAAGCTTTGCATTACAGGTAATCTTCAGGAGTAACAGTTGTGGTCCTTGTCTTGCCTCTCCATTCCACAAGGAACACCAAAAAAGTTTAATTTCCTTACATGGGTTTCTGCAGACCATACCAAATGTACTGTGACAGACATGGACACATGGCAGACTACCCACCTGCTAAGCTTTTGAAATCAT